>NW_020955792.1:223345-339104 GCF_003031625.1 Empidonax traillii
TTTTTTTTTTTTTTTTTTTTTTTTTTTTCCCCCCAGTTTTTGTAGGGGATCCTCAGTGAGTGCTGCAGGACCTGGTCCAGCAAGAGACAGCATGCCCTTGTCAGCAGCACAAGCCCTCCCCTTACTGCATTTCCATAATAATTCAGAGACAACAAGGCTTTTTTTGGGTTTGTTTGGTTTTTTCCTTCTCTATTAAATCTAGCCGTGATAGATGCCCAGTGGAAGCTGAACATTACCTCTGCAAAACAATCTCTGCAGTAACTGTAGAATTTAATGGCTTTACATTGCCCAAACAGGCTGTGTATACAGCAGACAGTGCTACCTGCCCAGAAGTTTCTAGTATTATGCTATCTGTGGATATAAACTGTAGCTTTTTTCACTTTTCCCAGTTAAAAACTTCTCTTTGGATAAAGGAGCAGCTGATCAAAAAGGACAGTTCTAGTCAACAGTCTTATTAATAACAACAACTCTTAATATCATCATCACTTCCATATGGTTTCCTTCTCAGTGACTTAACACACATCCACTCAATAAACATTCTAATACCTAGGTAGTCAGCAAAATATTGATTATCTCTTCTACTTCATTTTACCTTTTGTAGTCCAGGAAGTACCAGTAAAATTATGTGACTTGCCTGAAGCAAAGCAGAATCCAGACCTTCTATGTTGTCACCTTCCAAATTGCTCAGGCCCCTTCCAGTTTCTATTTGCACACACAGCTGCTTCCCTCATTTAAGCCATCTTTTGATTTAGATTAAAAACATACTATAATTTAGGTAAAATGTAATTCAGGAATATCTACAGTAATCATTTTCATCAGTACTGAAACCAGTTGAGGAAATTTTATAAAGCAATCACAAACCTATTATTTGCAACACTGTAAGGGAACATCAGTCCTTCAAATGGTTTATGTGCTCACACTTTGCCTGCTGAATTTACAAGGAAAATGTTAATCACCCTTGGTTGTCACATTCAAGCAGACAATCTCCTACAGCAGCCTCAGCAAACTGCTCAAACTTATCACTTGTACAGAAGAATGGAAATTTTAATTATTACAACGAAGACCTTCCCAAGCTGAGCATGGCATGTCATTCTAATACCTCTGACATTTTATAACTGTTCCCATTTTTAAACAGATGCAAATCTTTCTGTGGCCTCCAACATGCTTGTCTTTTAAGGAGCTAGATGTGACAGATATGCCAATACCTTGCCTTACCTCTGAGAAGCAGAAATCACTCTGACATCGTAAATTTCAAAATCCACAACCCTCATTAAAAGCAAAACCAAAATATGCTTGCATAATCAGGTTGTTTGCTGTACAAACCAACCTGAATATACAAAAGAGCCCATATGCCTTAAAATAAACCTTTGGCACTACATTTGCACTCTGCATGAACATGTGAACTTCGAACTCTGCAGCTGGAACCAACCAGAAAGTCTAAGGCTTCACACGCTGTGTGAAGATGGTAAGTTGTGGATGATGTTTCCACATTTCCAGCCAGCCCTTGCATATTCCTTAACAGTGAAGGTGCCAAAAGGCTTGGCTCAGAGCCAGGGGGAAAACTGTCATCATTCTTAGCAGTTTTCAGATGCAGTGCACAGATTTTGTTACATTATAAAAAATGTGCCAAAGGCTCTAAAGAGGAGAAGGTTCCCCTTATTCTGCACTGTGCTGTGTATCGTGCTGCAAGACAGGAATGCTGAAAGGCCATTTCACATATTTACATTGTACAACAGACTAAAATCTTGAATTTTAGGAAACTGCTTAGTGTGAGAGAAAGGAATTGAGCAATAATGCTGAAAAAATCCTCTGTATTTAAAAACCCGGGATGAGTAATACTTTCAATATTGGTGTAAAAGCAGTCCAGAGTATTGCACTTAAACACATTCATTAAGGCTCCAAGATTTTTTTCAAGCTTTCATAAAAGCAAATTAATGGATATTGCTGAAACAATAGTATCATTTGAACTTCATAGTAATAACTAAAAAGCCTTGTAAAACACAAGTGCAAGCAGCAATGAGGCTGGGAACTAAAAAGCTCATATTTCCTGTTACACTCAATTAAATAGGTAATCATGTCGTGTATTCAATTTTTAATCTCTTTTAACCAATACAGCAGTATGGTAAGGAATAAATTTGTTTTTTATGAGAAAGCTTCTGATGTATCCTTAGTTGCCAGGAATGAAAACCTGTTTATGAAAAAGTAATTGATAGCAAAAACTTATATGAAATACAGAGCTTCGTGGATATCAAGCCGTACGAACAATTCAGAACGGACGAAAACATTAGTATGCTAAAATTTAATATTAATTTCTCATATTTCTGAGACTTTTAATCTACAGTTTGTAAAGCTTATATTTATATTACAGATTCTACTGTTTCATAGAAGTTTATATCTTAAGTCTTCCAAGACTGGGGAAATCCTGTTCATAGTGTGCAATGCAATTAGTGAACAATGCAATTAGTGTGGTTTAAAAATTGGGACTGTTACCTTTCCATTAAATAGGTGAAAGAAAACCCAGAACAAAGTGAGTCATATAATCTACATGCCTTTGATAACAAAAAGTGGTTTTCCTAATCTTGCAGCCCAGCAGGACTCAACAAGAACACGAGCTCTTCCATTTCTCTTTTCCTAAACTTTAATCCCCATCCCAGTAAGACCTACACCAGTCTCAATCCCAAATCTCAATCACTTCCTCAGGATCTTGCAATCAATCTGTCTCTTTGTCCAATATTTTCCTAATCCTCAGCCTAAAACAGCCTAAGCCTGAGCCTACCCCAGCTGTCTCTGTTCACTGCACGGCTCAAACCCAGCATACGGTCTGCCACAAGCAAATGCACCACTGCCAACAGCACCCCCGACCCCAGCCCTGTAAACCATCAAAGTTTCTTCAGAAACACCAACTTCACTTCTTCTATGACATTTTTTCTTTTTCTTGTCTCTGTTACTCAATGTGTACGTGATATAGCTGTGTAATCGTGCCGTCAAGTAACACCAGCATGTGAAGGAATGATTTTCATGCTATTCTAAATATTTGTAATTTGAAAAGGAAAACATTTTTTTTGAAAGATGAGTAGAAACCTTAAGTGATTTGGCTATAAAAGAGAAAATAGGCTGATGAGAAAATGATGAACATTCTAAGCAGTAGCCCGTTTTCCTAGTGTGTCTCTTTATAAGAACAACTAACACCAAAACCCTAATGAAGTTTAAATTGTAAATGGTTCCTCTTTGCGATAGAGAGCATGACTTAATTTTACTTTTAATGATGGATTTTGTCTGTCTGTGCCTGGTGGAAAATGACCAGACTGAGGTTTTGATTTTGTATATTCTTGTAGAGGTATTGGTGGTAGCCCCATGCCTTCCCCACTGCCTTGTTAATGTTTTCTGCTAGGATAGACAGGAGCGATGCAAATATGGCTCAGGTGGGTTGGGGGAATCAAAGGAACTTATCAGACCCTTGGGGTTTGATGCTTGAATGTACAACCTCTTGTTCTGAATGCAGACAGCCTCAGTCCACAGGCCCTGTAATGGAAAATTGCACTCTGAGCAGTTTCTGAATAGTTTCCTTGGCCAGCTGTAGTTTTTCTGGCACAACACCTCACCATGGCTTTGAATTTAACCCATTATCATTGTTAGATCTGTTTTATCCAGTGGAAATTCCAATGGAAAAGTAAGAATGGCTGTCATTCCACCCCACAAACATCTGTCTTGCAAAGCCAGAGATGACGGGTTTTCTTTATGCTTGCTGGGCTGAATCCTCACCTGTTGTTTCAATTTTGAAAAAGGTTGCCTAAAACCAGAATTCCTCCTTCTTGTACAGGTGCCACCAGCTTGAATTAGCTCCGAATGTGCCTTACCATAATGCAAAGCTTGTTGGTATTAATTGCAGCACATTTATTACCCCGCAAGAGCTATTATAAAGCTACTGCTTTGTGCAGGCCAACCAGCTAGGTAATGCCCCAGTGCTCTCACTTTTGCTTTAGTTTAGTTTATTTCAAGTGCATCTTCTCTCTGGGAACTGTCTCTGTGCAAATGACATGGTAGCATTCCAGGGCTGTGTCCTTGCTGCCAGCTGATCCCAGTACGCTGTACAGCCGGGTCACCTGCAACCTGTGCAGAAATCCAAGTCAGCCCAGCCTCATGTACCTCATTTGATGTGGTTCTTTGTGTGGTTTCTTTCTGTCACGTGGATGGATAAAAAAAACTGTGTGATGTGAGTATCCTTCCAGTAAGAGCAGTCTGTACTGCTGTGTCCCCTTTTAGGACTGACAACACAGAGAGTTAATTTACAGCAGATACTTTGTGCCTTGCACTGTGGGCTCTTTTGGCTTGCATCCCATAGCAGTCAGGAGGTAGGAAAACATCAGAGGCTGGATGGGGCCTAGATATATATTTTTTTTTTTCCTCTTACACAGGAAAAACTGTATATTTTGGTGTTTACCTTTAGGGATAAGAGCTACCACTTGTACAGATCCCTTTAGGTCTTCTGGCAGCTTGTTTATACAGCTGGGACCACAGAGACCAATGGCTTGCATTTAAAAGGGTGGCAGAGTGAAAACAGATACTCCCAAAGGCTGAAGTCTGTTTTTCTTTGCTGAAAGAAAGGGGCAGTTTTCTGTGTTGTGACATTGGGTTATTCCTTGGAGTCTTGTTCTTACTTGCCCCACAGGGCTCTTCAGTGACCCCATGCATTTCAATGTATTCGATGCATTTCACGGAAGTTGATCAAGACCCAGATCAGCACCTTTTTTGCTATAGGTCTTGCCCACCTATCAGTGTCACACACATCACACAGTTCCTGATGAAACTGAAAAAACTCCTGTTAATTTTCATGGGAATATGGTCATGCCCAGATGGTTGAAGTCCTTGTTCAAGACTCATACAGCAGAACTCCATCATCCTCTTCTTGAATATGATCTCTGAAATGAGGAAGGCTGTTGTCATACATATATGTTTGTAAATTGGCATCTCAGTGCAACTTAGTACAATTTTTTTTTTTTTTTTAAATCCAGCAAAAAAATCCCAGTTAGTTCAAGTGAATGGGAATTAATGGGTGGTGCTGAACGAGGCTGGGACACCACCCTGAGCAGGTGATAGGAGTGAAGGTGTTGGGCTCCTCAGAGTTGGGCTGCATCTGGGCTGTGAGCAGAACCCATTGCTTGTGTCAGTAAATCTAGTGAAAGAGTCTTCTAAAAAACTGCTTAAAAGATCTTCCACTATTTGATGGAGAGTGTTACTCTTTCAGCTGTTGAGTACAGTGTTGTAGAGCTCTACCTGTTTTTTTAAAGGAGTTGTTGTGCACTGTTAAGTCCTGCAGGATTTCTTTGTTGCAGGAAGACTGTAGATTTTGATCCAGCCTTCATTAAAAGGAAGCGTGTTAGTTCATGACTTGGAACTACTCTTGCATTTCCATAGAAATAAAGGAATCTAAACAGCATGCAGCTAAAATTAAAAGCCATGGAAGGACAATTTCAACCAACTTATTTTCCTGAACATATTTGGAAAACAGAGGGACGGGATCTGTGAATGTATAAATTTGAAGCAATATAAAAAGAACCTTGAACTTTCAGTCAAAGAGGCATGTAATTAAATTTCTCCCTGCTCCATAATTTTCTATTGTATCCTTGTTACCTTTTTTGTCATATCTATTTGCATCTTCACAAATCCAAAATATCTTAATTTGAATAAAACAAAAGCCTATTCATGCTTGTGCTATTCATGTGGTTTAATTGGTTTACAAAATACAAATGTTCTTTGAAAGAAGCTGATTTGATTTCAAGAGGCTGGTAGTTGTCCCTCATATGTGGTCCTTCTTCTCACAAAAGACGAAGGAACAGAACTAGACATAAATGGGCTTGCTTCAGCCTCCTTTGTTTTTGCCCCTGTTTGGGCTAGCTGAGCTTTCACTGTTGCTCACTGAATACAGTACGAAAATATTAGGGTTGTAGCTAAGTGTACAAACAAAAGTAGTTTTCCACATGTGAAGTTTAAATGGAGAATTGAGAATATTTTTCACATTCTCCGCTTTCCTGTTCCAGGTAATATCAGTATGATCTTAAAGACTGCAAAATTCAATATGGTCTTGGAGCACCTGGGCAGGTGGTATTATGTGGTAGAGGTTATAGTGATGTATACCAGTGTCAGTCTGGGTTAGAAAGAGGTTCCAGATTATTTTGATACTAAAGAGAAATGTAAGAGAGAGAAGGTGAGAAAAGATGGTGTGTTCTTGCATTCCAGATTACGTACATCCAATTAAATTTTAATTGAATTACAAGTAAGAATAAGTTGAAGTAATTTCTGATGGAATAATCTGTTAAGTAATGATTCAACAATGTGGACCAAGATTTTTAATGCCATGGGTCTCGATAAGGGCCAGATGGAGCAGGTGACAGTGGGAGTGGTGGGTGGGCATTGCTGCCTCTCTGTGCCAGGGAGGAGCTGCAGGGTTTGAGCACAGAGAGAGGCACTGTGTGAGGTGACTGATGGACTTCGCAGGGTTTGGCTTCAGGTCAGTAGGGCCAGTAGAAACTGAGTTTGAAAATCTGGCCAGATAAATAGCTCCCTGTGTAGGTGCAGGTTTCTGATTTGGAAAATCAGTCTTTCAGTGTATCTGAATATCATCACTGCAGACATCTTCAATGATGCCATTGCAAATATGTTGTTGGTGGGGAGCAACTCCTAACCCTCACAACACACTTTTTGGCCAGCTTCACAGCGTCCTGCCATGCAGTGGCCCTGTGAGCCGAGCCTCTGTGTTGGTCCCCAGGCATTGTGTTGGGGGACCAGTCGTGTTCCTCTGGAAGCTGGGAAGATATTCCCTTCACTGTGTCTGCCCTGGTTATCTGGTGCAGACCTCTGTAGTATCTTTGCTGCTGCTGGAGATGTGGGAGGAACAGCCCTTGGTGTCTTTCTGTAACAGCTCTTCCTTGGTCAGAAGAGGAAAATATTCTTTCTCTCAGTGTCTGCTCCCAGATGAACAGCTACTTCTTGGGGTACCTGGGAAAAGGAGAAAAGGGATAGAGCTCTGCAAACTTTTCTATCAAGGGAAGGACCTTTTAGCAGTAGCTGCATAGTAGCAATAAGGCAATACAGCACAGTTTAAAAACCTCAGTGTGAAGGATGTCTGGTATAATTCAAATACCAAAGAAGAAGTTAGTGTAGAAAACTGTTAGTCAACTCAGTAAATTGATCTATTTGTTTATCTGGAGAATTATCTGTTCTTCTGCAGGAAGAACAGCATTTTATGGTATGATTAGTTACTAGTTTATTTAAACTTTTTACATGTTCTCCAGTACAACCAGGCAGGGATCACCAGCTCAGTAATATTCATGTTGTCTTTGGGGCACATCCGAGGGTGGGGGAATATATGCAGTGGATTTCAGGGAGGCTGCCTGCCCCTAAGGCAACTTCAGTGATGTCAACTCCTCATCTGTGTGCCTTCCTGGGACTATACCCAGCACGTACAGACTGAACTCAGAATGGGAAACATGCAGAGCTGTCAGTCGAGCTTCTCCAGCTGTCAATATAGTTTATGTTTAAGCACAGACTGAAGGGCACAAGAAGATGCATTACTGACAAAGTAAATCAAATCATGGTTGGCAACAGGTTGCAAATGCAGGAGAGAACTGACAATGGATGGGCAATGGAATTATAAAGCAGAGGGAAGTATCTGAAGGATACAGAGATCTTAAAAATGAAAAATACTGGATACTGGCAAAATTGTGTTACCATACTGTGTTACCTCAATGGGAAAGTATTTGCATGTGAAAAGAAAGTTTTGTATGCAGCCTAATGTGGTAATAGGAAAAAAGAAAAATCTGTTTGCACTGTCATTTGTTGCTCTGTATTTCCCTGAGTTCTGGGGCTACTGTAAAGAAAATATTGTCTCTTCTGAACTGCGGATTAATTAGTCAAGATAATGAGTAATTCAAATCTTGAATTTACCCAAAGCATCTCTTCTCAGTTTATATATTTTGCTAATAGGAAATGAGAAGACCAGCTTCTTGTTGCAATTTGAGATTTGTTCAAAGTAAAAACCTCAGTTTATGCTTTGCTAAATTGAACTAGATCAGGAGTTAATGGTAATAGATTTAGCAACCTGCTGAATAGGCAACTGTTTACTGTGGAGTGCTTTTGTTGCATGAGAGATTAATTAGCTGAATCTCGTTTAATGTGTTTATTTTTTTACTTTCTTAGAGGAAAAAAAGATGTAACAACAATTATATTTTACTTTTTATTTGCCATGTGAATCACCCAGCTTCACTTTTTCTATGCCAAGCAGAAATCAGCCTGGAATACCTAATCAGTATAGATTGTAGAAGTATTTTACAGTGATGGAAGTACAGTTGCTTACTTGATATTTACTGATGGTAGAAGAGCTGCTCACATCTGGTCATTTGTATGGGTGTTGTAAATACTGTGTTTGCCTGCAGGAGAGCTGGAAGGGAGCGAGTCTGCGCCCACTCCAGTGATGCTGAGAAGGCTCTGTGTTAGGCAGCTCCTGTCAGCTTCTGATAATCTCTGAGCACCTTTGTGTCCCTTTTCCCTTTGTACGCTGCTAATAACCCACCTGGGTGCTGTGGGGATGAGTCAGCCTGCCCCGAGGGCTGACCTGGGACATGTGCCTCTCCTTGCCACCAGCACTCTTCAGCAGGGGGTGAAGAAAGGGCTCTAGCGGAGATGTTTTCTTGTGCTTGTGAGTGAGGCTGCCGTGCCCCTTGAGGAGAAATGGGCCAGCTTGGTGTGAGAAAGAGCAGATTTGGCTCAAATGCTGTGATTGCTGAAGAGGAGCCAATACCATGTGTAGGACTTTGTTGAGCCATGGAGGCTTTGATGACCTGGACCTCTGGTACTTTGGGTAAAATGTACCTCCTGAGACAGGCAGTGAGTGTCATTAGTGATTTATGTAATCAAATAGTTCTGCCTCTGGACCTGTTCCGTGCTATCTCTTCTGCAGAATGAGGAGCCTCAGAGCCCACTGTGTGGCTGGAGCCAGCTGCTGCACAAGCTCCTGCTGCAGAGTCACGGAGCCGTAGAGATGGCTGGCACAGAACACATGGCTTAGGTTGGAAGTATTGATCTGGAGGGGTAAACCCTGCTGCTGCAAAGCTGCTAACCAGCCTGAGTTCATTGGTAGCTTGGTAAGCACTGCTTTTCTGGGTGGGGGGAAGGGGGACTTCGGTGGTTGGAGTGGGCTGGGGAAGAGCTGTGTCCTTCTGCCACTTCTCTGAATATGGTATGTACAGAGTAGTACTCTGCAGAGCAGAGGGGAGTAGGCTTTGCACATCTGAATTTGATTTGACCACTGCCAATGAGAAATGGTTAGTAATACTGTCGTCACTCTGTCTTTTATAAGACTGTTCAGAGCCAGCTTTCAGACATCTTCTAAAAGCCCATTTCTGGTGCAGGCAGATTTGCAGGGACATAATATATTCTTTTTCCCTAAAGATTTTCCTCCACCTGCTTAGGTGTAGTCCTCTGATGTTATACAGTTGCTATGGAAATAAATGACATCACTGTCTGGGGAACATGGCTTCATATGAGAAATCAATAAACTAGAGCAAATGAATTGTCAGACAGCTAAGTTGCCTCCCTGTCTTACTCACATGGAAAAAAAAGAAGGTGGATGAGAAAGTGATAAATAATATTTTCTTTTTCCCCAAGGAGATGTGTGTTTTCTAAGCAAAATGTCTGTCAGTTGTTTCAGACTTCAGAAGACCTCAGTAATCCCCTTAAAGATGTAAAAGGAATTCAAGTCAGGGAATTGGTAATTTCCCACTAGCAGCATCATATCTCATGTTCCAGTTATTCCCATTTCATTTTCTGTTTTTGGTACCTGTTGGATAGTAGAATGCCATAAAAGGAGCTGGGAGAGATGTAGTCAACTGGTTCCATGAGATAACTGGAATTCCTGCAAATACACCATCACTCCTGTCTCTTGAGTCTGCTTCCTGTTCCCTTACTCACTGTCCCCCCCTCATTAGGTACCTCTGTTGCTTCCACTGCCATCAGCGGGCAGGGCATGCACAGAGGCCCCTTGCCTGCAGAAATCCAGGGGCCAGCACTGCCCCCCTTTTCCCAGGTGCCACTGCTGCCCTCCTGGTCCGGGGAATTCAGTACAGCCCCCCCTGAGCCCGGGCTGTGGAACCTTTGTGACACTTGGCAGCCCCACTAGAGCCCAACCCACTTCTTGGGGTGATCTCACACATAAGGTGTCTCTTCTTAGGAATGAAAGGGCTTTCCCCGTTCCAGGGGTTGTTGTGGGTGGATTTGCTGGAAAGCATGTCAGTGCAGGTAAAGTCTGTGCTGCAGTGTCACTTAGGTAGTGTCAGTGCAATAATCCCCAGGAGGAACACAACCAAATGAAGGTCCTAACGTGAAGCGTGTGTCCTAAATGGCTATTTCTGACACAGGTCATACATGAAGGAAATTAAATTGAAAGTGCTTTAACTACCAGAAAAAAATAGCCACTAGAATAAATGTTAACTTCTATACCTAAAAGAAAACTCAAAATGGCTTAAAAACCCAGATAAGGTCTATTTTGTGTGTCATGTATGAAAACAGCTATTATTATGAGAAGTAAAGCAACTGATATTTTGCAGATTACATTGTAATGACACTCATCCTTACTAGTCAATGTGCGATGGATATTGTTAAAAGGATTAGCAACAAATTCACTCCTTCACAGGAAGGCTGAGCAGGGAGACTGTGCTGTTTAGTGGATTTGCTGTTACTTATTGAGGAATTAGCCAGCTCTCGTTGTGACTGGAGCGTTTGAATCCTTGGATAATGTCTGAATTCATCAACCATGCAAGAAAAGCACTTTAAGAGGTGAAGTGTATATATTGTATGTACCCATCTGTATTGCAGTGGGCTGTTTTTCAATATTTACTTAAAAAAGCAGACCTGGACTAAAATATATGTAGAGAGGGAGTCCAGCTCCGATAGGATGTGGCACTACAGCTGAGTTGTCAGTGTAGGAGTGCTGTGGTTTATGGCTGACTGGAGGAGTTCAGCACTGCATACTGTGTCATTAATCTCTTTGTTCCTAAGCATTAGATTTATCACTTACCAGTTGTACAAACGCAAAATAAGCAGTAAGATTATTACCCAAGAGTGTCCATTGCAGCACCCTGGACTGCCAGTAGAAGGATGTTGTGTATAGGTAGTTTAGAACTAAGACATTTGAAAAACTGCTGGGTGTTATTTTTATGTCTGAAGTCAGGCATTGGTGCAAGACACAATGGCATGAGGGTTTGGTGAAAAACCTGGTTTTTGTAACACCTTATGAGGCTGCAGATTTGCCAGCTGGTGTGATTGGGCTCACCGTACAGTTTCCCTTTTGCATTAACTTCCCATTCCATGTCCCAGCAGAGCACAGTGATGACTGTTATTCACTAATCCCCAAACTGGTATCAGGAACAAGAGTGTTGATCTTTTCCCATTTTAAGCATCATGGAGAAAAACAATGTTGGGAGAAATTTATCGGTGCAAAACAGGCCCTGAAATGAGATAGAAACACTTTGGTAAGAAAAAGATCTTACGCTTTATTGCCTGCTTTTCTGACTCTTCTTTAGAGCTGTGTATGATAGGAGGAAATGATTTTCTTTAGTGTCTATTTAAACTATTAGTACTTTAAAACTTTGGGATGTGAGATAACCAAGTATCAAGAGCAACCTGCAGGGACATGGCAGATGGTTCTTGGCAGGGGTCAGTCCTGTCTGCTTTGCACATACAGTTCTGTTAATTCGATAAAACTATTTGTGTGACCAAGGCAAGCAAGATTTGGCTCGCTTGGGAGACAGCTTTTAATAGCAGACATTCACTAAGAAGCAATGATCCTGTTGTCCAAAAATGCTCTTAGTAATGAAGAACAGAAAGAGAGGAAAGCTCTCGAGGAGCAGAATAGCTCCTGAAGTCTATGTTTTTCATGAAATATCAATAATTGATGAGGGTTTTTCTATAGCATCCAACTAGTCCAGATGAGGAGCACTCATGCAAATATGATCAGTGAGTTCAGAGAAATTGCCTAAATAAATAAAACAGGCACAGTTTTGCTTATTAAATGCTGAGTGGTTTTCAGCTTTGCTTCGGCACGTTGGGGAGTTTGAGTGTGCTTCTCCAAGGGAGGGGAAGGAAAAGAATAGAGAGGGTGGAAATTGAGAAGTAGTAGAAGGCATAGATTTAGCTAACGATAAGAGTAGGTGCAGGTTTGGAAATGACACGTATAAATATCTGCAAGTTTGTGCTGCAACTCCTTCTTGCTATCTTGTAGCATGGAAGAGAGACTGGAAGTTTCCTGGAACAAGGAAGGGGTCTTGTTGCTCACATAATGGAAAAGATAGGTCTGGAATATGATACATTATTTACCATTTATTCCTCTTGTAAAACTAACAAATGTTTGTTGCCTCTTCTGGCTGCCTTTAAATTTTTTTTTAGACTGCAAATGACCATTAAAGGCATCAGGCAAGCAACATCTGTGAGCATATATAGCAGTAGCTGGTGCAGCTGTACCCAGGGGAGGATGCACCATCAGCTCAAAATAGTTGACCAGGCAGCTCCCCCTGAGCAGTGTGAGGTCCCCTGTTACGTGGGGCAGATCGCTCTCCTGCCCCCACGCTGGGTCAGCTCCAGCAGCCAAGCAGCTGGCAAGCCAGCACAAACAGACCACAGCTATTGCAGAGACTGCAGGGCAGTGGCCTCATGTCCTCTGCCGAGTTCCCTGCTAACGCATGCAAAGTCTGTAGGATGTGTGTGCACGCAGGCACACACACGCTCAGAGGTTAAAGCTGTCCTGTGCAGAGAGCAGCTCTCTGATGTGGAGGCAGAAGGAAGTGATGCGTGGAAACAATGTTAATTAAATGTCACATTTTGGGAAGATTAGATGCCAGGTCATTGAGTTAAAATACTGGTGCTGTGTAAAACAGAAAACACGGGTCTCGCAGTTATTTCTAGAAACATTATCTTTATAATTTGCTTATATTCTGGTTGTTGCTGGCAGCCCCAGTCAGGATGGAAGCTGCATTATGCTAAGTATGTTTATGAAGTACTTCAAAGCAGTCCCTTACTCAACAACCATTGGATTTCTCTCTCTTCCATGTCCATATGTGAGAAGCCACAACTGTCTGTTCATTTATGCACCGTGCCTACACAAGAAGATAATGTGCCAGTACACAAGTGGCTGTATCTGTGGGTTAGAAACTGTAAAAATTTTGTGTTGGAAACTATTTTGTCTGCTATGTATTTAAGCAAGCACAAGATGGAGATGGAATTTGTTACATGCCACTCAATCTCGGGAGAGAATGGGCTAAATGGCACTTTCCTGAGAGCTAATGACCATGTAAGGGGAGATGCTTGGTATAATTATATGATAGTACTAATGGTGCAAAGGCAGCAGAGATGCTCGGGGTTATTTCTCTCGGGCACTCAAGCTGAAGGATGGGATGTCTCCTCCTGTGTGGTGGGGTGCATGGCAAGGGAAGGTGGTTCTGTGTGGGAGCAGAGGTGACAAGGCAATGTCTGCTCAGGTGTCTTGAAATCCTTCAGTGCTGAGAATTAATGCCCAGGAGAGTTTGGGAAGCTGGCTGCAGCACTCTCTGAAACAATAGAGTGACTTCTAACAAATCTTGGAAAACTGGGGAGATTCCAAAGGCTTGTGGGACTCTTAAGCCCTTCTGGTGTTTAAAAAGGGCACAAAAGCATAACCCTTGTTAGTAGGTCAGGTTGGCTTGATGTTAGCTACAGGCTGACAGGGCACAAATTGTTTGGGGCTCTGTATGAATTTAATACTCCAAAGTATTAAAGGCTAAAAATATAATTCCTACTTACTATGGTTTAACCACTGGTAGATTTGTCTAAATTTTTCTTTTGGTAGGGTTATGTGCTTTTATGATTAAAAAACCAGTGATTATATAATACACTTGGATTTCTGTAAATCATTTGAACTAGTCATATCTGTCTTTTTGATTAAAAGCAAAATCCAGGAAACTCACATTGCATTGAATTAACCTGCTAAGTGGATTTAAAACCTGAGAGTTTGAAATGAATTTGTTAACATGTACGGTATGAACAGTGAGACCCATTTGTGTCTTCCGGTAGCTACTGTTGATAGTGCCACGTTTGGTAGAGTTTGTATACAGAAGTGCAAGTGAGTAATGAGGACATCAGCCTTCAGAATGATGTAAATCGCTTTTGTTTTCATTCAACCAAAAGTAAGGTAGTATAGCAGGGAACTAAGAGCCCTACTTACATAAATAAGGTAAGAAATTCCATATTTGTTATATATTAGCCAAGCTGGTTTTAAGTCTAGCTTGAGCTTGTATTTTTCTGAGGCCCTGATAGCAGTACTCAATCTTTGGAAGAGCAGCATTCTTTTGTGCCAGCTTTCATTAAACACTTCCCCTCTTCCCCAGTTTTCTCCCTTTCATGTGAGGGAATTTCACCTGGCTGCCCTTGACCAAAATGGTCACAACAGTCTTGAGTGTGTTCTTATTTTGTAAATCTGCTGGCCTCGTGTGCTGGGGACATTTGGGAGGGGTGTATGTCAGCATCCGCTCCGGCACAGCTATGTGTGTGCCAGTTATCAGGGCAGGGGGAGATGTTTGGCAGACTCGTCCCATCTCGTCTGCCTGGTTTGGCAGCTGTGTGCCACCTGCAACAACAGTGGGGTTTCAGTCACAGGAAACCTGTTTAACAGAGTGCAAAGCTCTGCATGCTGGTGGGCTGGCATGGATACAGTTGCAGCTCAGTGGGTGCCTCAGCAGCGAATTAAATTTTCCATTCCTGAACTCAGTATAAACATAAAACTTAAAAAAAGAGAGAGACAGGAAGTTAAAAGAATGATAATTCCACCCTTTTGTGACAACCACACGGGGCACCGAAGTGCTGAGATGTGCAAATGCTTTGACTCTGCACACTGTTTGCAGGAATGAAGCTTTAGTCAATACCCTTCTATGAAATCGTTAAACAGAACAAGCCGGACTGTCATGAGTGTCCTTCTATTAATCGAGCTGGAACTTTGGACTGAGAGTTAATGTGGCCTGCAGGTGCTGATTGCCTTCAGCTGTTAGAAGTGACCACAAGGCATTTGCTAAACATTGCTTTGAGAGATGTTAAATGAGTTGTCAGTTCTCGCTGTGCTTCAAAATCTACTGAAATAGTGACTCAGTGAGTGAGCGTAGCTGGGCATCTCATTTCAGCCACGTTGGACTAGTCTTAATGGTACTGGAAGTACCAGTGTGGGGTGACAGGAATGGTCCTGAGTGTGTGTTACCTTCTAAATGACTGCAGACTTCCAAGGCACAGGTTCTTCATCCCAGAAAAAAACCCCACCCTACAGAAAGGAGATGCAGAACTCTACAAACTGTGAGCAGCATCAATAAAATAGATTGGAAACACATGTTTATTTTTGCTCGTAATAAATCTAAGGTACCTCAAGTGAAACTGCCAGGTAGCAGTTTCAGGACCAAAGAGTATACATTTTTCACATAAGAAGTATCTCAGTTTAAATACGTTGCCAAACATACTATGGTAGGAATGTTAAAAGCAGAGCTGGTTGAAAAAAAAGCAAAATCATTATATGAAAATTGTTTGGGAGCTCTTGAAAATGTCATTGCTGGCTAGGAGGTCTCTCAGTCCTAGATATCTAGAATTTGTCCTGAGAGCCTGTACCAGAGAGTGTCATTGTCACCACCTAATGCCCTCCTCTAAATCTCCCATGTTTGCAGCTCAGAGATTTCTGAGTGCTTGAGAAGATTGGGTAGGACTTCTTTTTGCTTGGTATCGAGTTTTTTGTGCTGGATATGCTCTGCACTCTATTTGCTTGTTTGGGCCTAATGGGTATGAAAAATGAAATTTATCCTGTGGTGTAAGCATTCTGCCCTCAGGGGAGAGGAAGCATCCTTCTCTCTTGCGAGACCCCCCACTGACTTTAATGAGGTGATCATCATGAATAACAACTTAAAAGCAAACCAGGTTATGCACAGGTAGTAGAGGTTCAAAGGGATGCATGTGAACAAAACACATTTTGTTTTTTGCCTCGCTAGCCGGTTAAAAATGTTTTGGTCACTACAGGTGGCCTCAAAAAAGGCCCTAATTCTAGGAGGTGAGCATTGAAGGAAGAAAACAAAAAGCCTGACACCAGAGAAAGTTGGTATGGTGGTTCTTTTTTTAATACCAACTCTTTTTTTTTGTTCTGGCTGCATACTTTTAGAGAGGAATATTTTCTCCCCTGTTGTGGAGCTTGTATTAGTTTTTCAACAAAAGGCTCAAGGGGCCTGACAACGCACAGATAAAATCATACTGAGCTGTGCTTCCTGGAATGTGGCACATCAAACAGGCCTTTGTTGGGTGGTTAAAGAGCCTGCTTCGTTCAGATGCTATTTTGACAGAACGCATTGTTTTCAAAGACCCTGGGAATTATGCCCATAAAATGCATTCAGCATTACATTTATGAGGCTCAATTCAGCACTAGAACGGTGTTGTCTGGGGACCTTTAAAGACCAGACATGAAAGCAGTGCCGTAATCCTCACGTTGAATCTCATCTGTTGTGTCGCGCTGTCTCTCTCGGCGCAGCACGTCCACGTCTCAGTGTTTCTGAGAGAACCAATTTAATATTTCTTATTTATTATCCAAACCTTGCATAGTTGTGCAGTGTGACATAAGTATTGTGTCGCATTATGCATATTCTGTGAAACACTATAGGTCCTTCCTCCTGCACTTTTTTTATGGGCTCTGTTGAAACGAAGGCCACAGCTCAGAGTGCTAGGCAGGATTGCTTTTATTTTCCTTGGTACTAATTTCCAAAAGATGGCAATAACAATATTTGTCAGCTTTAGGAAAGGACTGTCTGATCTGTTAATAAATACTGACAATTGTGAGTATTAATATGTAGGAAGTTAAATATAGATGAATAATTTCTGAAACTCCTAAAGTTCTGGGGGTTTTGCTGGGTAAAATGTCCCCTGATACTCCTTTGGGGATGTTGCTGACTCTTGTGTACACGTACGCATCGTCCATAATTACATATATTTTAGCACACACCTGGATCAGTCTCCTGTTTTACCATGTGGTTGTAGGATTGCACTGCTGACACGAGAGAGTGTGTGGAAAAGTTTGGTTTGGGTCTTGGAAAACCCTCTGTGGGAGGAGTTTGGGTTTGGATACCATTGAGCCACACATGGAATTTTACCTCCTGCCTCTACAGTGTGACCACTTGTGTCAGGTACCATCGGCTGTTCAGAGGCTGTGGAGAATCTAGGGAAGCTCTGAAGTTAAGAGCACCACAGGCCTCTGAAATCAATTGACTAGCTCCTGGGTTATGAGTGAAATAGAAAATGAGCAGTATGTGCTGATGTATTTCTTACACAGTTTTGACTATACGAGTCTGATTATAAAAGATACAGATGTACAAACCCTTCCTGTATTGAACTGGCTGTGTTGCAGCTGTTGGTTGCATATGTGATTATTATCTGTTTAGTTTTGACCTTTTTTGACTGGCAAAACTGTCAATAACCCCAAACAAAACCAAACAAAAATAAACTTAGCTAAAACGGAACTACACTTTAAAAGAAAACATCAAGTTGTCTTGTTCCTGGTATAGCTTTCTCCATTACCTGAACTGATACAACCTACTCTACTTGTTTGGAGCTGTACACTGTATCTTCAGCCAGCACTCCTTTATGGTGCTGTTACTCAGAGCTACTTACCTACTGTATGCAAAATACAAGTTTTCCTTATCCCTCTGTGTCTGCACAGTCTGCCCACATGATTTGACTAAAATTCATGTCTACCTGCTTACATATTGGTTCTTTCTTGGGACTGTTTTTGTGTGTTGTTGTGGCTTGATTTCTTTTTTTCCATAGCCAGTTAGCATAAAACTTTGGGGTTTCAAATCTACACAGCCAGTTCCTTTAGCAGCTCCCACTCTTTGCAGGGTAGGTGCTCTCTGGGCTCTGACACCTGGAGATGCTCTGTGTCAGGGCATGGTTTTCCTACGAGGTGTAGGCTGTGAAGGGCTTCAGCCTGGAAACTAAATGTGCTCTTGTGAACACTTGAGGATTTAGTGTCTGTGCTCCAGCAAAAAGAGGAGACCTCTCTGTGTGCCACCCTCTGGAGCACAGGGTAGTCTCTTTGGTACAAGGAGTCATCTTCCGTGCTCAGGTATGGACACTCGAAGGAAGCGAGCTGGTCAGGATTTGAAGGTGAGCTTTGGGCACATGTGGTGTTTGACACTGAGCACTCTGTACTCTCCAGCATGACCTGCAATTCTGGCTGGCAATTTGCTTTGCAGGAGAGGATCTCTTGGAGAGAGGGTGAGTGATGCTTCATGAAAATCAGGCCCCTCCAGGGTGTGGCAGGGAGGGTATCTTAAGAGGCCCAAACTTGCCCATCACTTTTGAAGTTAAGGAATTTAATCAATTTATATTAATTTTGACCCACTTAAAATGTTTAAACATGTGCATAAATGTATTGTTACGAGAAGCCTTAAAGCTAAAACTAGGCACCATGTTTTTTGGTGCTGACTGGTGAATGGGAGCAGGGAAGGGCTGTGCCTTATCACCAGGGCACATCTTAATTCTGTTTTTATAGTAGAGTCACCTTCCTTTGCTGCTGGTCACCTTACTTTCTTCAGATGGTGGGGGAAAAATACTTCGTTCTCCCAGCTGATGCTGCAGTCTGATGGATTTGAGATCAAACTCAAGGTATGCCTACTTTGGGTGTGAGTGAGGTCTCGGAACTGCCTGGAGCTTGTGGAGTGGCCTGAGGGTGCTAAATGCTGTTACAGAACTTGTTCTATTGTGATGTGAACACGGGCAGAATTACTGAAGTTCTTCTAACTGGTTCCTCATGGCACTGCTGGTTAGCACCACCACACTAAATGACCTCCCCTACGCAGAAAACCTATGAAATGACCAGCACCAAAATACTTTAGAACTTTGTAGTCTCTTCGCTACAGGTAGCACAATACAGTGTTTCTGTTTATCTGTCTGTCTGTTTGTTTTGAGCTGGGAAGTAAAAAGCCATTTAGTAAGATGAAATCTCTTAAACTATAGCAACTAGGTATTTGGGTAAATGAGTAATTAATTCTATAGAAATTCTGAATGAAAATAGTACAGAGGGTACTTAACCATTGAAACTGTACTCTGCTTTCCAGAGGACCTTACTTGCAGAAGGGTTTTTGTTTCAGTGCTGTACTCAGATGCAGTGTTGGTTCATGTTAAGTGTGTAATTTTAGATCTTCTCAGCTGTTTGTCACGTCCTTTCAGATAACAGAAACAAAATGAGTCATCTTTATCTGTTTCACAAATCACCTTTGTGTGTTTTAGCTATGCTTTCTGTATCTTAGCTAATGAGATTTCCGGGTAGATAACTCTTGAATTAGTTCAAAGTGTTTGCAAACCCCAGACCTGAGCTGGATACCTGAGAAGATAATGAGAGGAAAGTGAAAAAACCACTGTACTGAAAAGCAGATTAAACAGCTCAGTATATTTTGCAGCATGGGCATAAAATGGTCTGGAGAAATGTTGGCATTGCACAGCAAAGCATCCTGTGGGTAAGGAGGGCAGGTGTAACTGGAATTCACCAGCTCTGCAGGTATGCAGTATAGTACGTTTGTGTATGACATACTTAGACTCTTTGTGTCAATAGAAATCTCACTTTTTCATTTTCCTACCTTATATTTTGTCTTGATACCTGTTGCTTTACTGTCTGCTGTGATATTAATGGTGGTGCAAGCGGTAATCTGGTGACTTTGTACTAACAAATTAATTTCTGTCTGGCTCAGTTGATTTATCTGTAAGAGAAGTTAATCAAGTTTCCCAGTGATGAGGTGCAGTTTGCTTGAAGGAGCTCTCTTGGAGAGATCCCCACAAGCCTACTGTCACCTGTGACTGGAATGTGGACATCTGGAACAGCATGAGACACCAGCCTATGCTCAAAACCTCCCAGGTTTGTTGGGGAGAAGTGTGAGAGATGGACCACGCTCTGGTTTGCTTTGCCAGAGGCTCTGGAATTGCCTAAGTAGTTGGTGATGCCTGGTGCCTGCATAAGAGAGACTTTTTTTTTTTAATTAAAAGAAGAATCTAGTAGCATAGGGATTGCCAGGAGAAAACAAAGTTATTTTTAAAGCCTCCTTTCATTCAGAAACTATTTTTGAAGTGCTAATGGTGATATGTTTGCCTTGTGCTGCTGTATCATAAGCAAAATTTGCAAACGTTTAAACGCTATCCTATTTTGACACTTGGCAACTTCCGCTCAGATTCTGCTGACACGTTTTTACAGCTTGTTACTACATGCCTTGAAGCTCCAGACTGGATAAATACTTAGCATCGTGAATGCACAGACATTTAGTGTATGAAGTGCCTCTTCAGAGCCCTGCAGAATGGTTCAGTTGTCGCTGATGCAAGATGCCTGTGGTCTGCAGTTGCAGTTTCAGCAGAGAAGTGTTGCACTTTGCCTTGCATTTGTTTGGAGAGCAATTGAATAGCCTTACGTTGAATTTTAGCCTGGAAGAAGATTATAAAGACGTAGTGATCATTTTGAGAGGTTTTTGGGCTTTGCTGATTCTGTGCAGAGTGCAGAAAGTAGAACCACCTAAGTCTTTGGGGACTTAGGCACGCTTTGCAGTGGGCTGTTCTGCCAGGGTGGTGACTTCTGAACCAGGACATAAGAGGTCCTCAGAAAGGATGTTTTGTTGCCTGTTTTAGTGTCTTTATTGGAGAGTCTTCCTGGCAAAACCAGGAAGTTTCTGGCCTCCATGGAGCTGAGCAGACAGATTTGCTCCCCTTCACTCTGGAAGCTAGCGGCTCTTTCTGGAGAAGCAGTAACTTCTAGGAGAGCAGGCAGCCTCCTGAGTCTCAAGATGCTGAGGGCACAAGGAGTTTATTGAGTTAGGACTTAAATAGCCATGACGAGGAAACCAAGGTACATTGACTCTCTTATCTACAGTTTGCTGCAGTCTGCTGATTTTGAATTTGCACTGCTGAGGCTTCCATTTGAATGGCAAGAAAATTGTGAGAGCTTTCAGCATCCTATCAACCTCTAAGCACTGGCGCAGAAATACGTCTTTTCTTTTGAACTGCTCTGTGCTAAGTCCCTGGTAATTTTTTTTGACATTACTGCCAGCATTTAAGATTTTCTCACCTTGAAAATGTACAGACAGATGTGTCATGCAGTACTTCATGTTCTCCCAGCTCTCACAGCCTTCTCCTCTACCAAGGAGCTGAAGGTCTGGGAAGAGGATAAACAGAAGTGTAGCTAAAAATTATGATAATTTGATGATGATAATAATAAGTCAATCTCACTTTGCAGTTCTGAGTTACCCTAAGAAAGGATCTGGCCTAATCTAAGTTTAATATCCACAGAAAGCTTTTCCTGTCAGGGACCTCAGGGACCAATTTTGCAGTGCATTTCTATCATGAGTGATGCAGGCACTTCCAGTGAACAGAGATACACCTGGGCTGCAGTTTCGCTTTTACTGACAACTTGGATATCTACCATCTTTGGCTGTTTTTGGGCTCTGTCAGTTAATTCAATAACAGTGATTCAGAAAAGCTGTTTGGAGCTGAGGGATAGTGTGGTGATGGGGAACCCAAGTGGCTTTTGAAGAACCATCTCTCCATGGCTCAGGTGACTGAGTAGTGCTGTAGTTAGTGGGGCCTTTACTGTATAGACCAGTTGAGTTGCCTTCATACCCTTTAGGGAGTAGCTGGTGCATCCTGGACCTGGCCCAGGGATCTGGGTTGAGAGGTGTTTGTATCCCATCCCTGGGTCTTTCCAGCTCCCCTTTCACAGCTTAAAACTCTGAAATGTTTTCCTGGGCAGTGCTTTTGGACATAATTGCTGAGCATTTTGCAGACTCAGGTAGGTGAAGCCTGTGTGAGATTTTGTATGTTAAGCTGCGGTCACTTCTGTGAAATCCTGGGAGAGCCAGGCTGTGTAACTGCAGGCCAATGGACATGGGAAAGGCAGAGGAGTGGTGTAGATAGAGGAACAAAGGGAATTAACTGCTTGTTGGTGAGTATTTCCTAATGTGTGTAACACATCTAGGGAAAAGAGTGGTACAAATCGTGATGGGGAGGCAAGGGAAGAGAAAAAAACCTCTGAAGCCTTTGTTGAAATGTTAGTACTCTGTGGAAAATGAAAAGTTTCTTATCTTTTCACTTAGTTAAAATATGTATTTGTTCAAAATTCACGCCACCACTAGAAGGTGAGTCACAAGATAATTGCAGCTGATCTGCAGGATAGTTAACATTTTAATATAAGCAAAGGATCCTGACATCCTCTAAAAATACTACTTTCCAAAATACAGCAATGTACAACACGTACAGTCTGGCTGGCTTTCCCGATGTAATAAGGACCATGCACTTTTCATATAAACACGTGTGGACCATCAAAGGCAGCTGTCCTTTGGCATTGCTTCTCCCCAGGTGGGCTCTCTGCTGCAGACAGGAGCAGTGCTGTTCCCCCAGAGAGCAAGGACCAGGGAGCAGCAAAAAAAGGAGCAAAATTTCACTCGTGTGGCTTGTTCTGAGAAGCTTTGACTGCCCTCATGCTAAAATAAAAATAGCTTCCTCTTCTACTGAGCGCAGTAGCATCTGCCTGCCGCAGGCAGACAGTGCCAGTGTCCAAATTACTGTGAATGCTCATTTGTTGGGCTGGAAGAATAATTAAAAATGCTCTTAATATGTAAGCAATGTAAATGCAGAGTAATGTTTGTGGATGGTCAGGAGAGCACAGGACAGCTTGGGATGACAGTTTGAAAAATGTGACTCTATGTGGGGGTTTAGCAAGGTTCTGAAGCCAAGCTCTGTTTATAATAAACTGCAAAGTGAAGCGCTCAGGAAAAGATGAATGTGAAGGATTTAGCATCAGGACTCTCTGTCAGTGATTAATGGAACTTGGCTACTGTTGCTGCTTGGCAGTTTTACCTCTGCACGGTGCCTGTTTCCCTGTGCACCATCCATAATCACAATGGCTATAGCTGTTTGGACCCACGGCACAAGCCAGGACAGAGCAAAGAATTTTGTCCTGCTGGTGGGTCAGCTTTTTAATCAAGTACATATGCTCTGTGACAAGGAAGCAGAAGTTTTCTTCTTTTTTTTTTTTCTTTTATTTTTAGATAACTTAAAAAGGCATGGGTTTGGAGGTACAGGCATCCTTTTGGACTGTTATATATCACTGTCCTTTTCTTGGATGAAACGAGTTTTGGAGTTCCACTTCATCCCTCTGAAGGACACCTCTGAAGGTTAATTGTTGTTGCCCTGAAGCTTGCCTCCGTTTTTAGCCTGGTGTCAGTCCTGGTGTGAATAAGAGGAACTGCAGTGGCTTCATTCAAGTTGGGCAAACCTCCAGGGAAGTGTTTTGAAGAACCCTGCAGCGGGGCGTGTGAGCCGTTGGGGCGCTTGTCGTGGCCAAGGCAGGAGGAGAATGCTGGCTGTGCAGGGAAGGATGTGTCTGGGTGCAGGCACAAAGTGCCAGGAAAACTTGGGAAACCAAAGGCTTCTCTGGGCTGTTGGGAGGGTGCAGGCTCACCGTACCACAGGACAAGCCTATCCTTGCTTCTGTAAGGGGAGGAGCAGCGCTGGCTCTGAGCTGTCTGGGAGGCTTGGGATGGAGCAGCAGGGAGCCTGACAGAATCAGCCGTCAGCAGGAACCGTAGCAATGTCACATGCCAGAAATTTATTTTCCTAGGGAATAGGGATTCCCCAGTACTAAAGACAGGGTGATCCTGTGCTTCATGTCCCTGCCTGCTCATGGGGGCTTTCCTGCATTGCATTGCTCTCTCTTAGGAGTTGGACTTTGATGATCCTTGCGGCTCCCTTCCAACTCAGGATATTCTCTGCTTTAGTCCTAGCCAGTAGAGATGAAGCCTGATTTTGCCATCATTTCTCAACAAACTTTTCCAGGTCGAAAGGGAATTGTTCTTTTCTCAAGATTTCTGGCCTTGGCTACCAGAGGTAAGCGGACACATGTGAAGGACCAGTGGGATTTCGCACTCTGACCTAAAACGAAAGCAGTGCTTTTAGAGGCTTGCATCTGTGGAAACAGCTGTATTTATGCTGGGAGAGAGAACGCTTTTCCTCCTTTTCCTCCTTGCCTGCTCCTCCCAGCAAAGCTCTCTGCAGCCCTGCCAGCCTTTTGCGCAAGAGGAGAGGCGACCACTGGCAGGCTGCCAGGCAGGCTCCCCATGCTGCCTCCAGAGGTTGTGGGGATGCTCCTACTGCCCCTGGGGAGCAGGAGGGTGGCTGGGAACCAAAGAAGTCGCTGATGATTGTTCCTGGTATGTGCCAGAGTAAGTGTCTCTGTAAGTTTGAGACTGTGTGATTTCCATGGCTTTCAAAACTTTGCAGTTCCTCCAGACTACAGCAAACATGCATAATGAGGAAAACCAGAGAAGAAAAAATAACTCCCAACCATGCTACCTTGCAAGGTGGTTCATCAGTTATGCCTGGTTTAAGAAAGCACCTGGAACTGGAGAGAACAGGCACCCACATCTGCCATCACACCTCCACCTCAGCTGGGAGACCAAGATGATCAGGATTTCATGTCCTTGCCATACACCTGAGTTTTGTCCAGATGGTGGAGGTAGACATCTGGTATCTTGGGCATTACAGTCCTTTGGGGGAAGTTGGTGTCTTTCCCCCACACCCTGTGTCTGTCTTATTTGCCTGGGAGCTACATTTTTGCATTCTTCTTATTTGACATGTGTAATGACAGGGTTTAAACAGCATATCACATAATTAGCTCTGAATGCATAATTTAACTCCACTGCTGTGAGTATGGGAAAGTGCCTTGCCCTTGCTCCGTGATAGAGGTGAAATGCAATGTATTAAACTCAGCATGGTAAAGTAGATATCTTTGTCTTAGAGCAGGTCCATATGAATGTTCCCCAGAGCTTGCTTTGCTGTCGCTTGCCAGTTTGTACCATACTGGTTATAACAGATTTTTTGCTAGAAAAGTTTCTGCACAAAAAGAATAGCAGATCAAAGTCCCAGTTAGGGCTCGGTGGTTCCAGTTTTGCTGCCTGTGGTGAGTGGCAATAGATGTATCTGCATGCATTAATTACAAAGAACAGTCATGCAATATTGAATGGTCTGTCTGTGAGTGGGTGCTGACGTGGTGTGAAGTGTGTGTGTGGTGTGTCTGTGCCTGGGGCACTGGAGTGGTGGAGCCCAAATGTGACACTGCAGACTCTGCTGACAGACTAAGGAGCAGCTTGGTGATATTTTCCTTCCACTGCCCTGGCGACTGAATAGTTTCCTGTAGCATAATTTGTTTGGGGATGAAAGTGTTAATGTTTGTTCAGTGATGTGAGATGGTGAGAAAATACTCCTGTGTTTTGTTTCTAAGCTGATTAAAAATGTGAAGGAGAGAATATTCCCTTCTAGTTTAGGCAGTTCCTGAAATAACTGTGATTGAAATCTGCGTGACTTTCATGTTGTCTCTGAGGTTTGGTTAGTTGAAGCATTCAAAAACAATGCAAATAGTGCCTGTCAGAATTTGAATAGCTGTACTTTCCAACCATGGTGGCACATGTTTCCTTTCTGAAGAGCTGTGCAGCTATTACACAACATAATGATGCACTTGTGGTATTTTTTCAAGCCAGGTTGCTCTATCTTTGCTCTTAAAACTCTGGACACAAAAGTCCTCTTACTACTGGTTCTACCAGCTTAGAGGTTTAATTTGCTCCCATTTTATTCAAAAGCTGTCCTGACCTCAGTGAGAAGAGGATCCTGTTCTGTACAGCTTTGCACTTCAGTGGGATAAATACAATGTTCAGGCACTTGCAGACCATACAAATCCTATCACTTTCCTTTGTGAATGAACAATATGCTGGCTCTTTTATTTAGGGCCAAAGTAGCTGAAATAGCATTTATTGTATTTACAAAGGAGCTCTGCCGCCTTAGTCAGCAATAGTCATTAACTGCTCTAGGCAGCAATTTTCTCATTAGGTGTTTTAATGAACACAGAAAGGTTTAAATTTATTCTTATTTCCACCTTGCTTGTGCTATATGCAGCTCCTAGATGTACAGGAACCATGGATTTTAGAGCAGGTCCTGGTTCTGAATGTAGGCTGCATTAATGAGTGTAGGAATTGCAATAGCAAGCTCATCAGTTCAACTAAAAGGCCACGTAGGCAAATAGAAAAGGTCTTTATTTCTAAATCTTCTTTGGGAAAAAAGAAAAAAAAAGGAAAGAACTTATGTAGCTGAAAGTTACCCTGGGGATTTGTGGTTAACAGAGTGATTACAGTATCAGAACAGAGTGGGCAGCAGCTTTGCTTCCGTGCTGGAAAACATACTTTTGCTTCACCATGGCTGTGGATGGATCTTTTGGGATGTGCTTTGGGTCATAGGAAAGACCCCTCTCTATTGTTGTTTTCACAAGTTAAACTCCTTTCCATTTAAGTTGAATTTAATGAAAGTTTTCCCTGTCTCCCATATTTTTCCCCTTTTGATAATCATCCATATTACAGTTGAAACCAAAGGAGAAAATGTTGTGGGACAAGTTAATGGAAATACTGTAATTTTGGAGCTTTTTCTGAAGAACTAATTTCTGTTTTCCAACTCCTGGGTGTTTTCCATGTCTCTGATACTCACAGAGCTGTGTCAGACAAGTGACAGTCCCAGAAGGAGCTATGGGAGAGACCTCCACAGCATTGTCCCTTCACCTGCAGTTTATTTTTTGGTAACCTGGAGATTCTTGTGTATTTTAACCCCATTAGTAGTTGGTTGTCCTTTACCCTTGATCACTCTGCTTCTACTGCAGCCCTTCCGTGGCAAGCTTTTCCTTCCAGCCTCCCTGCAGTTCTCCTTCCGTTCTTCCACTTCTGCCTTGATTTCTCTCACTGCTGCTCCTTCACCACCCTCCCACCGCTCCAGGACCTGTGTGCTGCTGGCGTGGGTGTGGGAGGGTGGTGGTGTGGTGTTAGGTACCTGATTTGCTTATGTGCTGCAACAGAGAACGGGATTACATGACGTAAGGGAACCTGTCGAGCCCCAGTGTTTTTAATTTCATCCGATGTGTGTGTAAAAGCGCTCAAGAAAGTGCCATGAAGATTAATTTCTTAGACCCACATGCAATATGTGTTGATCTGGTTTTTTCCAGGTAAAACTTAAGCTATATTGTGTTGACCAGAAAGTAACTGGTATTCTGTAGAGGTTAGTCCTAGTACAATATCCATTTGTGGCCTGATGTTCCAATACTACTGTCGGTGCTGC
Source organism: Empidonax traillii (assembly GCF_003031625.1). Taxonomy (NCBI): domain Eukaryota; kingdom Metazoa; phylum Chordata; class Aves; order Passeriformes; family Tyrannidae; genus Empidonax; species Empidonax traillii. Next base: position 250,568 of record NW_020955792.1, read on the forward strand.
ATCACTCAGTGGCACTAGTGCCATTTAATTATTTCAGTTCTCCCAACTGAAACACACATATTCTTTCTTAATCTTTGTTTAAACACCTCAGTGCCTAATGCAACTCATTCTTAATCAGCTACCTTCATTCAGTTACTCTTAATCCATCTCAGAAGCTTTTTTACACTGCAATTTCACTTGCTTGCTGTAGGAGATGAACACTTTACCCTTATTACTTGTCAGCTGGATAAACTGAAAAGATAGATCACATCAACTCTCTGAGCTGAAGGCTTCCCCTTGCTTTTGGTATAGCATCAAACTTGGCCCTGATTTGTAGGCAAATGTGTGACTTTATTGTGTTATTAAAAGTGATTTAAAAGGCTTGCATGGAAGGAGAGGGGGAACAGGAGGGCAGCATCCTGAGAGTGGAGAAGTTGCTGGAGCGTGATACCTTTCCGGTGTGGTGCAGGGGCCAAAGGAAATGAACAAAATTAACCCCCCTTTTTCTACACTCCTCTAGCCAAAGGTATTAAAACTCCCATAGATAAAGGCACTGAGATGTGAGGGTTTGTGTGGGTATCTGTGCAGAGGAAGAGATGTTTGTTTCAGGGGTGAGCTTGTGTAATAAGATGGGTGAACAGTGAATATGGAGCAGGAAGTATTAATTTGGGATTTCATCACTCCCCAAACAGTGTCTGCCTCTGAGGCCAGGTTTACTTAAGGGGGATATTGCTGCTGCTGTCTGTGAACACAAAGCACAGTAGCCATTTGTTTTCAGAGGATTTCTAGGACAAGTTCTGTTTTCAGAGTCCCTTATACACTCATTGTATCTGAACTAGGGTGTTTGTCGGCTGTTCTCAAAGGTTTGGTTCAGCTGTGTGTGTCGAGACCCTCAAACATCTTTTAAATTTCTCTAGATTTTTGCCCTATTTTAAGGTGTCTGTGCCCTGCGTTTAATCTGACAAAGGAAAAACAGTTTTCATGGCTTTTGCTACGTAGCTGTCAATTTTGGTATCAGAGAGGCTTGGGGGTTGCTGTCCTGTGAGGAATGACTCCCCCTATTTCAAAATGATGACAGAGAAAATTTAGGAATGCTGAAAGAAGCAAAGACATATTGACAGTCTTTCCTCTGGCATTTCGGAAATGTCAACTTCATGTTATAACTAGAACACTTTTTTTTTTTCTTTTTTTCTTTTGCACATGTTGAAAATCAAATACTTAACCTCAAGTGAAATTTGGAAGAAGTTCCTTACTCAACATCAATCACCATGTTACCTCAGATAGGGCTTATGAATTAGAAGAAAGGTTTTATGCCAGAGTGTAATAATTGCAGGTCTGTAGATGGATTGACCACGGGATGAAGAAATTTTGAATTGTTCTCTAGTCTTAGGTGTGTGAACAGAGTCTGAAGTCAAATCCAATCTTGGCTGAAACAAACAGTTTTTTAAAACAAATTTTCAAGTGTTGTGTGACTTCAGTAAACCATTTTCGAAGGGCTTTTAAAACACGAAAATGTGAATAAGATACCTGATTTTTTTAAGGCTCTGAGTATTTGCAGCACCATCTGTAGTCTGTGATTTTAGTATGGAGATATAACATGGACTAAGATACATGGCTTTGGCTTTCCACATGTGAAAATGTCCATCTTAACTCCTTTCCTGCGTTTCTGTAAAAACAAACCTTAACTCATACTAATTTTTTATTTGTTTGTTTGTGTTTCTTCCTCCCCTGAGCTGCAGTATTCTGTGTAATGAACTACCTTATTTACCTACATAGGAGTTCTCCAGAAGCAGAGTTAGGCAAGTATTTGTGGTTGACACTGTGGTGTCCTTGATAACTAAACCAGGAGTTTTGTTCTTTCCTCTTGCTAAATGGATGGGGTCAAGAGATTAATTTCTTGTCAGAAGGTCACATGAATGAGCATGGGAGAACAGTCTTCTTTGAGTCTTCCTTTTTTCCTCTGCCTGTGTGTTCATCTGTTTCAGCAGCAGCCAAATAACAGGCTGTTTTCCTACTCATCTGCTGAAGACACGAGTTGCAGCTGTCCAGGAGGTCCCTTTTACCTATATTTGATAGCGAACACATGGCTCATTTTACACAAATCGTTTTTTATGTACCCATTAGCCTCCCAGGATGTTCCTAAAGATCCAAACTAGGAAAAAAAAAAAAAAAAAGACTTGTAAATTGAGTGGCATTTAGCTAATCAACACCTCCACGCAAGATTTTACACCAAGCACATATCCCTGAAAATAGTCTATCTGCAAGCAATGAAATTCTTGGAAAGAAACACTAATGATGTATTAACCAGGGGAAGCTCTGTGTGTGCGTGTGCTTTGGAAAAGTGAGAACAGTCTTTCTGAAGCTTCCTTTCCTTGGAAAATTAAAAACATTTTAGTGCCACACAACTTGAGCTCAGGCAGAATTTAAGTAGGTGAATGTTCTCAGAGTCAGCAATGGGGAGAAGGAATAAAAGAGCAAGGGAGATGAATCTGTGAAATGTAGTTCTGAGCAAGTGATAACATGAGGAACGGATGCCAACCTCGTTAGCATAAGGAAAAGCTTTTCCTACTCTTCTCTACTGACGTGTCTTGGAAAGCACTTGCTGTGAACAAGAGGAACCTGCAGCATTAATAGCATGCAGGGAGACTGTTCTGACACAGAGAAAGCACTGGGTAGTTACTGTTTCCTGTGTAAAGATTGAAATGGAGGGAGTAGGCAGGAGTAGGGAGGAAAAAGCCCAAAATAACTTCAATTGAAGTGTTCCCAAATAAGCCGAAAAAAGTTTTCAGTTTCTTAAGTTTTGGGTTGAATAATATTTAATACTTCATGTATTCCTGTCTTTGGGAAGGAGTTTAGTGGAGTAAGTTCATTTTAATCACTGAACACTTGGAAAATGATCCTATGAATTGATAGTAGTATGATGACATCTTGCAGTGTAGATGTTGGCAAGAATTAGGTAAAATAACACTGATAGCTGCTTGGAAGGAGAAAGCCCTGATTCATTTGCTAACTTTGTTGTTTGCCATATGGTTGTGGAGTGGCAGGAGGTGAACATGGTAGAAGATTGAGATACCAGGGTGACCTCCGCCTTTGTTCTGCTGTGCCAGCATCACGAGAGGAAGGGTTGCAGCATCACCTTGCCCGTGTGGAAGCCCCTGGAGTCAGGACATGGCACTTTCCTGGTGAGAGAATGGGAGAAGGGACCTCCTTCCAAGTAGCTGGAAGAGCATTGTGAGCAAGCTGAGCTCTGGAGAGTAGTTTGGTTTCTTCTCTTTTTGCCTCCTGAGGTTTCTTTGACCTGAGGGCTGAAGATATGCATAGGAGAGGAAAACGTGATCCTAAGCAGAAATCCCTCGAATCTTAATTTTCCATGAGGTATTGAGTAAGGGTCAGAGGTTCTGGGAAGAAATGTCCAGTATTTTGACTAGTGACTGAAATACAATTTATTTGTGGGCTTTTGTTTAGTTTCCTGTTTTTGAGATTACTAGGGGATTTGCAGTAGGGAGATGCATGTTCCAGCTCAGTTTGTGACTTTAGACCCTTGGTGCTGGAGGTATGCTCCATTTACAGAACTGCAGCTGACCTTTTTAAAATAAACTAAAAGCACTGGAAATGTATTTCTGGCTTGCAGAGTTGAGGATGTCCCATCTATAATGTGCATTCACTTGAGTATCCTAACAGTCACAGTAATTACAGTTGCTTGTCAGCTTTCAGTGGTAGACATGCTCTTTCCAGAAGAGTTTTTGAGGGAAACTGGACCTACAGAACCTGCTGTTACAACCGAAAAACCCAACCAAGAAACCAACAAACTGTTACTTGCAATTTATACATCAAACCTGAATGTCCCAATATTGAGATGGTTGGGGGCTGATGTCAGTTTTGTGTTCTCCTGTTGTAGGCTTTCTGAGGCTGGTGCTGCCCTCATAGCTTGGTGTTTTGTTTTGTTGTTTGTTTTTTTTTTCAACAAAACTCCTGAGATTTAAGTGTGAGAAGAGTAATTCTGCCCCAACTTTGAAATAACAGACTTGAAGGTGTATTTTTAAATGACTTTTTTTCCACTTAAAAGTGTTTTTGTTGTACTTCAGTCTATTGAAATCAGCAGAACTATGAAGATTTGCACCATCTTAGAGACACAGAATTTTCTTGATGCATTTTTAATTCCAAAGTCTTAAAAATGTATGTTCTTTTTTAGTGGAAAGGAACCTTTCATTTCAAGGTGTGTGCAAAGACTTTGTCTGGACATTTAAATAATTTAAAGTCACCTGGAATTTCTTTCATCGTGACATTTTACTTAACATTGCACATTTTAGAGAAAAATGATGTGTTGTCTGCAGATGAACAATCTCTTTCCACTTCCATTAAATTCTGTGTGGAGGTGTGAATATATATAATTAGAGACTTGGGGGTAGGCTGTGAAACAGAAAATGGGAGAGGAAAACTTCTCCATTTCTGAAAGCATCGCAGTGTCACCCGCTAATTGAAGTGACCTTTTTGTACCCAGGGTGCTTCGTGGCTGTGAGAGCACTGCAGCAGCTCCAGATAAGCAGGGACAGAGGGAGCCTAGGGCAAAATCTCTGCTTTTGGCTCTCACAGGAATGGAGTGTGAAAGATGCACGGTTTGGGAGGTGCTATGGCTGGTTTCAGTGACTCTGAAGCATATGAAGTAAATGAAGTATATTAATAATACTACAGCTCTTTCCAGAGGGTGCACTGAAGGTTAAGTGCATGCCAGAAGACAGGAGTGTTAGGCAGAGCTTAGTGTAAAACAGACCATTATTACTGTGGGGTGAGGCCAAATCTATTGTGTTCATCTGCAAGCTGTGTTGATCTTCATTTCAAACCAGCAGCAATATGCTTAACAGACTAAACAAAATGTGAACAGTCACCTGACAGACGAGAAAGGCTCCCTGTTGTCTTATTATTTGTTCACATAGGCTCCTGCTGGAAGCTGATGCTTTCTGTAGTACATGATCTTGAAATAAATTTTAATAATCTGACCTTAGGGCTTGGATGTTGTGCTTAACTGTCGTGTAGTAGAAGCTTGAATCAGGTTGAGACATTCAAGTTTCTATACAGGGAACAAGTTTCAGAATTACGAACCGTAAAGAACTTGGGATAAGTGCAAACCCAGATGCCAGTATGCTGAGGCACTCACTGCTCAGGGTGTGGTAAGCAGCAGTTACAGTAGAGATGCTGGAGATAGGAGAATGTAGATTCTTTATCTTGCTGCTCTCTTGAGGCTCAGTGCAATAACAGAAACCTCAGCTTGTGCTAAGGGGAGCAGGGCTTCTTGGGGACTATACAACAAGTATTTCCAGTGCATTAGAGGTATTATCTTGTTAGTTTCTCAACTTGGAAAAACAAACTGAATGCTTTGGAAAAGAATCCTGTAACACGCTATTTCTCATGAATACGCTGCATTTACCCAGAAATGTCAACGAACACCCACAAAATCTGGATTCACAAGCAGTTGGTGAACAGGGTGTCACTGTCCTGCTGTAATTAGTTACCTGGAATGAAGCACAGCACAGATGTTAGGCACATGGAGGTGAGAGTATATGTGTGTGTTCCTTTGCAGACCCTTCATCTTCTACAAAATGTTTGTGCAGGTCCATACCTGAGGCTTGCTCAGTGGGTTCCTTTTGCCAGGTGACCAAGTGCTTTTTGTTGATAGAGAGTTCAGTTGGGTGGTGCTCTGCAAATTTTATGGAAAAGCAACCAATATTGACTTCACGCATAATCAGTAACTGCATTACAGTGTCGCTGTATCACTGCTTTTTTCTCTTTTATTCCTTCTGATGGAGGGGTTAAGGGGTATTGAGCCTTGGGGAGCTAGCTTTGCCCTTTTGTGGGAAGATGGGAATGCTGATGTGATAGATGACCATCCTCAGAGCTTGGGTAGGTCATGGCCGTCCTTGGAGGAAAGCAGCATTATCTTGGTGGAATTTTCATCTGTTGTTTCCACACCTCAGCTGCATCTTCTGGCTTCCTTGTTGCATTATCGACAAAGTTTGACAAGGCACATGACTACTGTTTGTCTTGTGTTCCCTTATCAGTCAAAGCCACATTTGCAAGGAGCATCTGTCTGGATGGACTCTCTGAAAGCCACGAAAATAATTGTTTAGTTCTGTGACAACAAAATGCTTTTTCCATTATATTTGTAATAACTTACATTTGCACTGCAGCCTGTGGGTCTGTGTCCCTGCCATCCCAGGAAGCACAATCATCCTGTAGGAATGATCCACTGCTGGGAGGATGAGTGTGGAGGAGGGATGCAGGGCCTCCTCCCTGGCTGTGCCCGTCTCTGTTCTGGTGTGCCTTTCCTATGCCTCCCACCTGCACACCCTGGGACCTCCGTTGAGTGGAGGAAGGCAGAAATTCATCTGGAGGGGAAATTGTTCTGCCTGAGTGGGCAAACAGAAAGAAAATGTCTCGTTGACTGTGATGCTTTAATCTCTTTTTATGAGCTACCTGGAGTGCAGAGCCCTTTATCTGACCCACCATCAGAGCTGGCAGGGTCACAGCAGGATCTCTGCTAGCTTGAGCTGAAGGATTTACTGGCTTTTGCCAGCTGACTTCCCCTTGGCAGATCTCCCTGTGAGCAGAACCAACAGCAGGGTGTCTTGGTGTGTGCAGCTGGATGCAGCCCCGGGGAAGCCCGGCAGCAGCTGTTACCCAAGTGCTGCACCACGACAGTGCTGGGCTCCTGCTTCCCCTTCTGGTCTTTGAGGGCCCTGTGCACTCCACAGCAGATGGGTGGGAGCGATGCCCATGTTTGCTGAAGGTGCAGTCCTGTGTGGGCCGAGTGCTGCCTTCCCCTCGCTGCGCTCTGGCGATGCGCCCGGTGAAACTCTGCTTTGCACGTGGCCCGTGTTTAATCCTGGATGAGGGGAAATGGTGCATCCTTGCTTACCTTTCACCTCCTGATGTCCTCCTGCAATTGCTCCCTCGTCACTATTGGAGCGCAGCCCTTGGGCTGGGGCTTGACCGGCAGGGGTGTTCGTGCTGCAGCATGACCGGCTAGTGAGGTCCTTCCCTTCCTTAGCCTCGATGGGCTTCCTACTCCTTCTCTTGTCTCCTACAGACAGGGGAAGAGGCTTGTCCTTCCTTTAAAGATTCACCTTGTTGACCTTGACTTTAACCACTTATTTATAGCGTGTGGCTCTGTGTGTAGCTGGGGGCAGACTTTCTGTCCACCCGAGTGAGTGACTGACGGTGGGCACACTGTGCTTGCTCAAGAGACTGAGTTTTATTTAGTCTGTGATGTAACAGGTGCATGGAAAGATTTAGATGGAAAATCAGTTCCGTGTTAATGATCACAGCCAGATTAATGGTTTAAACCTCTGGTTTTTCTATCTTGTGAATATAAAAAGGTACAGTTTCAAAGGAGATCTTGACAGTCTAGTGTAAATGTTACATTTAGCATGAGCAGTGTGTAGGGGAGACTGCTGCGAATGGTCACCTTAAACACACTCCTACTCAGATGAGCTGTCTGCAGTGAGAGGGTCTCAGCCACCACGCTCCCACAGCCACAGCGCTGAGGACAGAGAGGGGTTCGTGGGAAAACTGAGGACATGCACCCTTCATGAAGTCCTGAGGGGTTTGTTACTCTTTCTGCAGAAACCTTGAACCTTTTATTTAGAGTACATCAGTGGGAAGCTTAACGGAACAGCACTTGGAACAGCTTCCCACCCACTTTCCATTTTTGTTGCTGGTGAGAATTAGAGATGAATGGAGCCTTATAAGATGAGTTGATTTGATGCATATCTCGAGTCCATTTTTGCAATTGAATATACTTGTATTTTTCACAGACTAATTTCCAGTTCAGTTTAAAAATTACTGTTAGACCCATCACCCCATTCAAAAACAGCACATGTAGTAATATGAACAAGAAAACCACTGCTAGGCTTTATCTTAAACTACGTCATTTAATGTTACTGCTCTGAGTAATTTTTCTTTATTATTAACATAGGATTTATTTTTAATTATTATTAACACACTTATTCTGTGCTAATAGCATAACTGATGAGCCAGTGTATACTTTGAGTGCCTTTTAAAATCTCCTTCGGAGTAGGATTTTTTTTTCCTCCCAGAAATTAAAATAATGGAAGCAACATTAACAGTCAACCCTTTAGGCCAACTGCTGCCTTTTTTTGTTCATACAACACCTATCAGAGCTGTCCAACATCCTGTTCTGACATCTGGTTGCTGCCATCACACAAGTATTTACTAACCACTAATTATAGCAGTCGGCAATAGAGAAGAAAATTTTTGCCATACTGTTTTGGTGTTTTTAAGGGTAACTAGCTGGTTTTGTTTCCTACTACTCTTGTAGTTGTGTGTTAGCTCACTTGCACCCCAGTGGGTTCTGCTGAAGGTTGATTATATCTCCCATGCTGAGATCTTGTCATGCTGTGGTTTGTTATTTTTCTGAAGACAGGGCTATAAGTTAATTTTGAATTGGATAGCTCTGGGAGACTAAAAACAGCATGTGTAAGTAATGCTCCATAAACAGATGAAAATTTGGATTTGAATACTAACCATTATATGTTTTTGGTTTTGTTTTCAATTTAATAAAAATATTTAATCTAATAAGAACAAAACAGAACAGGATTGAACCTCACACTTCTTGATGGGAGCTCAGTTTCAGCGCAGGTGAGTAACTTGAGGCACTGGAGATTCATGACCTGAGTAAGTGCAGTCTCTCAGATTAAAACGAGCTCTGCTGCCACTGGGGAGGGCTGGCACTGCACAGCTGGTGGGGCACTGCAGTCTTGGTGTCTTAAGAGCACATCTGTGCTGGCCAAGCCACTGGGTTTTGTCATATCAAGGGTTTGCCAGTGGATCCTCATGATGGTGTGCTGAGTTGTGTGCTTACACGAGGTGCCTCTCTGGTTTTGTCAGCTTTTGCACCAAAACACTGGCTGCCAGGTGGCACACCTTGGGTAGCACACCTGAGGGAGCACACCTGTGACATCACAACACCTCAGCTGGGGCTCACCCTGGGCTGCAGGCTGGAGTATGCGATTTTGGCCACGCTTCCCCTCCCCTTTCTGCACAGACTGAAATCAGTGAAGGTTTAGTAGTTACCTTTTGTTAGTGTTAATTTTTGTAGGAGCCCAAGTGCTCATCAAGAATAGAATACTCTCTCCCTGGACAGCACCCACCCCAAAATCCCTTGAGTTCTCAGTAACATGAACATGGGATGTGTGTGCGACCTGTTCAACATCAGCTTGACCTGTACAATACGCAGATGTTGTTCGTGGCACAGCTGATTTGGGAGTTGCTCTGGTAGGTGGTTTTCCTTATTGCCACACATAACTACCCAGGAGAATGATTATCAGGGAAGTTCCAAAGGAGTTGAGCGAAGACCCTTCTGGAGGCGATCTGTTGATGGCCACGACTCCATTTATCATGTGAGCACTCCCTGCAGCTGGAAGTGCCTGTGGGACAACAATGTTCCAGCTGTGATCCCCAGAGGGATGAAAGACTGGCCGTGGTTTCCAGCAGTGGTTACTACAAAGGTGTTATTCTGCAGTGGCTGGCCCAGCCCTGTGCCTGCAGACTGGGAGTGAATCTCCCTGTGGAAGCTGAATGGTACAAGCCCCTGTCCAAGTCCTGGACTGCTGTGTCTCTCTTTCATCTTTCTTAGTATATTTATAGAAGAGAAGTACCTGCAGACACATCTTCCTACAAAGAGGACTTGTGAGAAACATTAGGTGCTTTCAAATAAGGCATGAAATGTACTCGCTGATCAATTTTCTGTCCTCATTAAGTCTCTCAGAGGTGAGTTCAAGGGAAAAAATGAAGATGGAAAGAGTTTGGAAATGAAGTCTATTTATATAAAAAAAAGATAACTCAGGAACACTGAAAAAAGACTGAAACTCAGTGGCTCGAGAGAGGAAGAAGAGATTCAATTATCATAATGTTGTGCAGCTGCACTACCACATGTATTGTTTTCAATTTACTATCAGATATTTAATGTATGTGGGTAGCCAGTGTTCTCTTTTTGTTTGTTCTAAATATTTCCTATGTATAACGCAGTAAAAGATGTAGTTCTCAGTTGTTAGAACAGAGCAGAGTTTGATAGAGCAAAAAAACACCCATCAGTGTTTGCACACACCACAAATTTAATGACAGAAATAGACTACTAATAGAACATTTATTCCTGTACTAAAGGAAAGGGAAAAAAAAAAAAAAGAGCAACTAAACTCATACCTTGAATATGGAATTTCAGTTTAAGGAAAAAAGTAAAAACCTTATAATAGTGATCCACCTTTAATAATTAATTGTGTGGATTTTAAACCAAATTTGTGTACTATGTGCAATAGTGAATCATTCTCTCCTGTTCCTGGATGCGCAAATGAGATTATTTCTATATTGTGTTCCTGGAAATTCCAAGGGTGCACAAAAGAGCATCTTTCTACCATGCAGAGAAGTGTCTGTAGCAAGCAAGGTCTCAGCTTCAAATCTCTGAAACTCAGTTTTTCACCATACAGGGTACTGTGATAGGGCAGGGAAGGTGGACAGGGTGTTGCATGAGTTTTGGGTCTTAAAGGGAGATTAAGCTAAATTGTTCCTTGTTTGAGGTGAGGCTTGTTTTGTTGGATGTCTCATGGTGAGACAGGCAGAAACAGTGTTAATGCACAACCATGTATTATCAGTATTTGTTTCCCATTTATCTGACAGATTAAACAAAACTGATGAAGTTGAATGAATGAATGAATTAATCCTGCATTGTAGTCCTTACTAGAAAGAGACATATATAAATCTAAAGACTATATTAATGAGGGAAGGTGAGGGAAAGCACTCAAGACAATTCTGCTGTTTTCCCACAGTTGTATGATTTCCTATTTTATTCTTTCATATTAATGTTAAAGTTCAAGGTGCAACCTTTGTAAAAGCAATTCTTCTTCCAGCACCAGTTTCTTATATTTACTGGTTTCAGAAGACATGTGAGATAACAATAATTGTTGAGTTTAGCGGACAACAGTTTTCTTTCTCCCTGTTCATTGTATTTTGACAGACATAGCAGACATTCATTTCACTCTTCCTTCTTGCTTCCACTTTTCATAGAGCAAAAGGGAAAGCGCTAAACATGGGAAGAGGGAAAAAGAAAATGGATAAAACATCCTTTATAACTCCCGCCTGTTGCGGGAGGATAAAAGGAGGATTCGGGATAGAAGGCCCCAATTAGGTCTGCATGAGTGAATGAGCAGTTCAGTTTTAGTTGACTGTTTCCACCAGGAGGAATTACCTTCAGGGTGAACAATCCGCTCAGGTTTTCCAGCAGCCACACCAATCCTCAGGGTCTGGGAAGTAGGACATAAGATCCATGCTTTGCTTTCTTCCTGGTCTGCTAAGTGAGTGCAGGCACTTGGAGACAAATTAAGGCTTTATGTGATCCTGAGATTGTCTCAATCATGTCAGGGATCAGAACAAGTCCTGTCCACTCCAGGATGCAGGGGAACATTTTAAGACGATGCATTATCATCTTTGCTCATTTCCTTGCTCTTTATCAAGCTCAGGTCTCTCTAATCTTGACAAGAGCACCTTAAAGTACAGGTTACATGTTAGACATGCTCAGAGATGACACTTTTTCTTTGTTCAGTCAGCACCAGGGAGGTAAAGGGCAATTGGATCAATCCTTAGTCTCTATGTGCAGTGAAGGTCTACACCTTTCCTTGCCTTCTTCCTCTCAGTAGGACTGAGAGGGAAATCAGTGTCAGTATTAGGGAGGAGTGAGACTTTCTGTGAGAGAAGAGTGGTAGTGCTGTGGGAGAATGGGAAGGTGAATGCCACCTGACGACACCTGCATGTCCTTTGGAGTTAGCAGTTTGGTGTGTGGGATGTTTGCATGCAACTCCTACTTTGGAAAATGTTTGTCAGAAGCCATTTGGGAAGATGATTCCAGGTTGAACACATTCGTTTTTCTATAGGCTTCATTGTGAATATGCACAGAATAACCCTACTTTTATATAGGCTGCTTTTTGATTACAATAATGTTCCTTGGAGCTCAAGAATTAATTAATTTTAAAAAGGCCTAAAGTCTCAGGTAGCTGAAGCTATTTAACATGTGGACTGGGATTTGGCTCTCCACAGTCTTTGTCTTCTCACCCAGTTTTATCCATTGCAGGGAGGCTCACAAAGGGATGGTTTCATGTGCTGTGCACTCTTTGTCTCAGCCATGAGGACGTTGACTTCCTCCCTTCTATTCAGGAGGTCATTAGTGCTGATGAAATTAGAGGTTTATAACTTTAGGTCCAAGTCATTATTCCTGATTTAATCAATGCATTTGAAAATGTTTCCTCTAATAAAATTGTAATGACTTTACGTGATTTGTCATGCTTATCAAAAACATGGTTTTAACATTTTCAGATTTACAGGCACTGAGCTTCTGGAGAGGAGCTGTACATTAGTACATCATTGCTGGGCCAATTTCCTGTCTCTCCGTCTCTCTCCCTCCCGTAAATCAGAATAACCTAGTCAGTGTAATCACAGTCATGTACAGCCAGCGTGGCACTGGAGTCAGACTTCACAAACAGCATAAAATTCTGGGAGAGGTCCCTGGCGTGAGCACGATTGCTTCTCTGCTGCCACCTTCATCATTCAGCTGGGTGCTTTTCCTCCGTATGAAATAGCCTATCAGCAGGCTTGTGACAAAGGAAAAAATAACCATTTATAATGCAGAGGTTTGATTGGAGAAATGGCTTTTATGTTGCAAGGGGAATGAGATAAATAGCCCCCCAGAGTGGGAACTGAATTACTAAGGCAAAGGGAAAGCAGCAGTGCTACAGCGGAGCTCGGTGTTTGTTTAGAGGCTTTTGAATAAAATTCATACAAATGGTTGGTTTTCAGGAACGCTCCTGGAATGTGTTAGGACTGCTATTTAGTTCAAATTACGTCTTTTAAACTGTTTAAATAACAGTCTGTATGCATTTGGGTTCAGGCAGGTAAGGAAGGAGCAGGGGACTTGAATTTGCTGTATGCCAAGTAAATGGCCCGAGTCCCCTGTTTGAATGCACAGTGACTGCTGTTCCCTGTGCTGCTCCCACAGGTCCCACAGCTTCTGTGGGGTGAGGCAGGAATGGAAATTGTGTGAGTGATTTTGATATTGCAGGTGATGAACTGATGCAAGGATGGAGAATTTGACTGTGTCTAACGTCAAATGAGGGAGGGGTCTGTGGGAGGGCTGACATTTTCCTTAGCTCTTGAGGGGCTTGCTTAGTGTCCAAAAAGCAGGGTGGAAGATATGCAGGGGTGGGTGCCAAGAAGTCCCTCTGCAGTGCCAGCAGAGGAGTGTCAGCTCACTGGGATTCCAAACTTGGACTTCGCGGGTGTTGCTGCTCTTCACCGCTCCCAGGGATTAAAAGCCTACTTGTGTGGCAGTGCTTGGGACATAAATGACCAAGTTCTCTTGCCGTCTGACTCTAGGCCTAAGGCACATGCTCCTCCTCAGGCACCAGTCTAAAAGCAGCCTGTGGGGAAGAGCACCAGGGGAGGTTTCTGCCTGTGCAGTGGCGGCTGGAGATACGGCAGCGCGACTGGCAAATCGCAGCAGGCAGATGGCAGGTCTCGCGCTAGAGGAGAGGATGTGTAAACGACCGAAGATAGGCTTTAACAGTCTCTTTCAAAGCCAGAAGTTTGTCACTGTATAAGCTCTCAGTCTAAACATCCCTGCGAAATTTCAAGCCTCAAGTCTACTAGTGGTTTATTAAACAGTTCTGGCAGCTGAAATGGGCGCTGTGAATCACACATGCACTCCCAAGTACGGGGTGTCTTGCATGTCTCAGGCATTTGCCGTTCAGGGCAGACCAGCCAGGCTGTGACTGCTGCCTGCTGGGCTTACCCAGCTGGCCAACCCACCATCCCACCTTGGGCTTGCAAAGGACAAGCAATAGGAGAACCGACCCTGGGAGTTGTGCACAGAATGCTTGGGTTTGTTGATGAGTAAGGGCAGAGCCATTGCTGGTGAAACAGTGGGATGTTGAATGTCACTATGCTGTCTGGCTGTCCTGGCGTGTCTCTACCTTTGGGGGTTTGCTGGAACCACACGTCTCTGCCACCACTGGAGGGATTGGTTCAGTTTGACCTTTAGTCCTAAAGATGAGAACTGCTGATTGTCTTCTGCATCCCCAGTCTTTGTTGTGCACAGCTTCATGGTGCACGCCACAGCACAGAGCTGGAGGGGTTGGTGGGGATGTGCCTGTGCTCTGCAGACAGCTGAAAAGATCAGGCTGGCTTTTCTTCCATTCCGACCTCTATTCTTTCTTTTTTTCCTGGCTGATCTGTTTTAAGAGCAAGACTAAGCTAAGGAGAAGAGTATTTCCCAAGAAGAGTATTTCCCGTTCAGTGCAAATTGCCATGTGCAAATGTGAAATGTAATTCAGCTCTCTGGAACTGCCATATCCTCTATGAACAGCAGCGCTGGCGCTGCCCCTTAGTAATATCCATTTTCTTTTTTTAATACTGCAGAAAAACAATTTTCATTTCCCAGCACCTGACAGGTACAGTGGTGTTATATACCTCAGCAGCGAGGAACAGGGAAATAAATATAGTCCCTGAGAACACAGATTACCACAAAATTAGACTCAAACCATTAGCAGCTCGAGCAGCAGATCCTCATCAAATCAGCAACCCAAAGCTAGCTCTAGGGATTAAACTACCCTCTTTTTATTGACGTCAATAGTGCAACTCTCAGTAACATTTGCTGAGAAGTAAATGTGCTCCCAGGAGAATGAAGGTTTCCTTTTTCAGGTGCTTTTTTAATGAGGATGGAAAGCTGAACTGAGCAAGGTGTCAAAAGCTCTTTAGCTTGTCGGCTTCTGAAGTTTGCTGCCTGTGCCTGACAGCCACTTCTTCCTGGGCCCCTGTTTATGACTTGTGTCTGTAATGTTTTCACCCTCTTCATGTACTGCTATTCTCACTATTCCATTTCCTTTTTTTTTTCTCTGACTTGCACGCTCTGACTCATGTCTTCGTTTTTGTTTATGTTCCCACTCTGCCAAGGGCTCCCCATTCACTCTAAGAGTATGTTCCAATATGCAACATTTTACTGTCTCTTTTATTAATTTTTTTTTTGTTCCTAGAAAATGAAGTTAAGTCAGGGAGTGGGTTTTATTTGTGGAGTCAGAGAAGGTTTCAGCAACAGGCCAGCAGTATCAATAGAGCCTGGCTGTGTGTGGTGCTGGTCCCCAAACATGCGTGCACTAAGAAATTCAGGCAGAAGCTGCTGGCTGGTTTGAGGCAGACAGAGTTTATAACTCTGACTCCTTTGACCCAAACAGAAGAACCTCTGGAAACATCAGAAACAGTAGCTTTGGAGAAAAGAGCTGTAGGTCTCACTTCATGCCAGGGATGAAGATTTGACCTGTGATGGACCTTGGATGTAGATTTGAACAGTCTGATTAAATAGTTGTGAGTTCAGTGTTAGCTGGAGGTCCAAAAGGGACCTTGGGGAGTGCCCCTTGGGAGCTGTTGGTAGATGAGTGCTGATGTGTCAAACCACGTTAGCTTGTTTGAAGCAAGTAGCAGGTGGAAGTGGAGTTAGGCTTCATCAGAGCAGTGGCTCTGGGAAGAAAATTACTGGTGAATGTTTTTGGAGAGGTGGAAGGTGGTGTTCAGCCACTGTGTTTGAGTCTCACCCAAATTCTGGGGGAAGTGAGGCAGATGAGCACACACCTGCGTGTGTCTGCATGGGGTGGCAGTGGAGTCCAAGGCTTCAGTTTTGCCAAGGGGCTGTTTTTTGCCTTATGAGTGGAAAAGCTGTTTGGAGTTTCCTGATGAATGTATTATTACTGTTATACTGCATTTAGGAGCTATTTGCTTTTACATTCCCCTGCTATTTGATGCACTGAGTTCAGGATAGTCCCTGATCCTGCAGGCCTGTAACTGGCAGCAAGAGGTAAGTTCAGAAAGAAAGTGAGCTCTTGGAACTTAATTCAATTGCCATTCCTTGCTGCTGGCTGAGCAGAGAATCACTTGAAACTCTTGTTCTAAGGTATTTTCTCCTTTTCTTTTCTTTTTTTTTTTTCTTTTGTTTTTGTTTTGTTTGAATTAGGGAGAAGGTTAATCTGTTCAGCAGCATCTGTGCATCACCACTGACATTTTAATTTTCAGTTAAAAGATTTTAATTAAAATCTGACATAATTTGATATGAAAAACGAGGTGGAATTGATATTATACATGCAGACTGAACTGATGTCAATTTATATAATGGTTTCAAGGAACAGCTATGTCTGATTAATCCAGGCAGTAGCAATATTTGTTCTAGTTGCTCCTTTTATATAATCCTGCCATTATTCTACCAATGTAATTATGTAGAGAGAAGTTTTGTGCTGGTTTTCCCAGTCTCTCTCTGATGGAGTTCTTCTCTAGCTCTGCTTCTCTTTCCCCTTCTGGATGCTGTATAATCATCCCTGCAAGACATGATTTGCTCTCTGGGCTTAAAGGAGATATCTGTGTGGAGAAAATGCTTGCTCTTGAAATGGCTCAGAATGTACCAAATTTTTTTTTTTTTTTTTTAAATTTTACAGGTTACACTTTGAAAAGAGGTGGTGAAATCCTTGCACAACTCTGTCCTAGCTGTGTGTCAGTGCCTGATGTGTGCTCACACAGCTGTGTGCTCATACCCATGTGTCCTGTCTCAAGCCACAGGACTTAGCACAGCTTTATTCTCAATTCCCTGTGTTAGTCACAAATGGAGTATAAACACGTCCAGGATGTGTATTTAAAATACATCTATTTGCCAAACATTGTCTGTCTCTTTGCACAGGCTTAAATAGGAAAAGACGAAAAGATTTTCCAGGCCTTTTAGTCTCATTCTTCCCTGTAGAATAAACAGCTGCATCTGGGAAACTTGAGACGTGTTTTCTGTCTCTGAAAATTCTGATTAAACTATGGGCAGCATGTAAGTTTCTTGGAGAGGCTGTGCATATGGACTGCTTGTGAACTTGCTTTTGGTTTTGTATAGTACCAGCTCTGCACAAGGCTCTGCTGAAATAAACATTTTTTTATGTTGTCACTGTGTAAGTGTATAAAAAGGAAATGGCAGAGGTAATGGGGCACTTCTATGTGTATTTTCTGGTATCACATGAATAAAAGCACTCAAATAGAAGATGGAAAAAAAACTACACTGAAACTTTTAAGTAAGAAACCAACATTTGGTATTACCTAAACTGAGCTGTTTATTACATCGTACTTAATTTTTGGGAAGCTCATGGTGAAAGGGATATGATTTAGGTTAAGAGGTTTCAAGTCCATGTCTCCAACCTGCCCTCACGTCATGTTTATGGTCAGAAATGAAAAGGATTATCTTTCAGGTATGTAGTCTTTTTAAAAAAAATGCTCAGGAATGGTGTATCTTTTTTACACTTGCAAAGAAACCTCTAACTATTCAACTTATTTTACTGCATGCTGCTACATTTGTACCATGAAGATGTGATTCACAAAACGTGTAGGTTTGATACAGAGCTAGAGCAGCCTCTGAAAACAGAGGGGTGGTTTTGTGGCTCAGCATGGCAACGTGTCAGCACCATTCACAGCTCCTCTGCCCTCTGTTTCCTGCATGACTGTGGGTGAGTCTCTGAGATCATCAAAGTGCTCAAGTATTTTTTAAGTTTCACTCAATACAGCAGATCTGTGTTTAGGCGTTTCATTGACTCAGCAAGAGCTGGGGATGTATCATCAGGTCTGTGCTTCATGCAAAGCAGAGTAACTGAACTTCTGCTTACGTCGGTGTTACTCTGGAGTCAGATCTGTTGCTTTAGTGGTTGATATGTAAGTACCTCTATACAATGATATGTGAAAAGCTGCTTCATACCCATTTTTGTGTGTTTGCCTACTTGAATTTCAAGCCCCGTGCTTTCAGGCAGCTAAGAGGAAGCTCCAAGTTCAGCATTAAGGTATCCAGAATGAGTTTGTCACCATAAGTAAGCTATAAATTGTGGAAGGTAACAGCCCACCTCACTTAATAGTCTAAAAATGTTCTACCCTTCAGTTCTTCACAGGTTTGGTTACATCACTTCTCTTGCTTCTGATAGCCATATTGACCCTGAAATCAAAGGATGTAATCAGACTCCTTCAAAATTTGTCCTTTCTAATTTAGTACATTGGCTAATTTCTGGATGGTGTGCTTTTCATAGTTTCATACGTGCTTTTTAATGTTACATGTGAGTTTATCCTCAGGCATGTTTTTATTGATAGGAGAAAACAGTTTTCTGTGAGAGTTTAGGAAGGAACTGCTTTGAGGGTGGGTTATGCCAGCCTTACAACCAGTCTGTGTCAGTGTGGTGGTGCACAGTGTTTGATGAATGACCACACTCCACCTGGAGCTCTTAAATCAGTGCTTGACTTTTAAAATACCAGCAAATGGTTTCAGGGTGCAGCATTCATTTTTCATGAGTGCAGTAATGCCATTTCAGTTTGCTGAGCTACAACAGTGTGCTTTGATGAATAGAGAATATTCAGCAATTGCAGAGTGTCTGATGGGCCTCAGTTTACCGTATAGCTGAAGAAGTCACTGACAGATAATTTAATTGTCTTTGGAAAATGAGTTAGAAAAGTATTATTTTCCAAAGGACATAGTTTAAAAATTGTTTGCCACTCTACTGCATATGAAGAGTTGATTATTTTTCCTCTCTCAGTTAGTAATGATCCCAGATGAGAACACTGTATGGGGAAAAAAACCTTTTCTCATGCACAGGCATAAGGAGGAAAATATACTCCATAAACTTTGATATTGATTCAAAATTAGAAAACAGCTGAGACAAAACCCACTGAAATTAATGAGCTATGGATGTAGTGTCCATGGTAGTTCTAAAAGATTTAATTTTTGTTGATCTACCTGGAAAATATGTGGTACTGCTGCAGTGTTTTGTACAGTTCTCCTGATTCCAAATATACCTTAAAATAGTCTATCCAGAAAATAGGGTGTAATTAAGAATGGGATTTCCATGAATCTCAAACATTGCTCCTGTGGGCTAGATTCTACTTTCATTACATTAAGGTAAGTAAAGAACAATGGCTTTGTCCGAATAAAGAGAATTAAATCGGATTTGGATCAATGTGAGCACGAGGGCATTCATGTTTTACTGCTGCCCCTGTTGCTGAACTACAAGACAGAAGTGTGTGCATACCATTTACCATATACAGGGACGTTTTGTAGACTGTTTGCGATGTTTTCTGCATCTTTGCTTTAGGAAGCATGATGACAGTGTTAGAAACTACACTGGAAACAATGTGTGCTGTATGCAGAGCTGGTGTGCAATTACATAAGGTAGTTCAGATGAAAAAGTCACTCTGTTCTGTGTCTGAGACAGGAGACTTAATTAAGCAGACAAATTCTCCTGGGTACAACAAAGCCGTCCTCTGGATACAACCCTGATTAGACTGTAGTTCTTTCAAATGCATTACCAAAGTCTTCATTATTATAATTAAACATATAAAATATGTTGGCCCTTCATTGCATAAAGCTTTGCTTTAGGGTTAAGACCAGAAATTTCGTTAAGAGCTTTGAAATGGAAAGCTGACAAGCAGAGCAAATGATTTCTATAATTTTCTGAACACTATATAATTTTTAAATTATTGTCCTTTTTAGTCTTCCATTTAAAGACAGACGCATGAAAAAATTAATCTTAAATGGCATATTTACAGCACTGTGATTTTCCTGAGGCCATGAGCTAGAAAAAAAATAGTGTCATCTGTAAAAATGGAGCCCAGGGCACCCACTACTTCTGGCTCCTGGCCAGGGTTCTTTCTTGCTCACCTTTGGTCTCTTTTTCCAAGGATTAGCCAAATCCTGCAGCTGAATAGAATTGTGTTCTTTTACCCTTTATTTAGCTTTCAACAGTGCGTTGGGGAGCATTCGTTTCTCCTACATCCACCTAAAGGAACTGGGGGGGGGGGGAAAGGAAGAAAAAAGAAAAGAGGGAGCTAATGCTTTTAGAAGGAGAAAAAGAATTTTCTTAAAATTTATCTTTTTACTGTATCTGCTTCTGTAAAAACCACACCGTTGAATTTAGAATCTGTGTTTCCCTGGTGGGAGGGATTAGCTTTAAAAGTCTTGAAAAGCCAGAGGACTTGAAGGACTCCAGGAGATGTTGGATGAAGGAATGCACAGTCACACCTATTTTAAACTAAACAGAATATTATCAAATGAACAGCGTGGCCATGGGGACTAAACATGTGTGTAAGTGTTTGTAAGATTAAAGCTTAAAATGAGCAACAGCTCAGTCACACAATTGTTGCAAATCATAATCTATTTTAGAGAGCCTGCTGAATGGACTGTGAGTTCTGAGCTGACTGTTGTCCATGGAAAAGTGGTTCCTAGTGCACACTAATGCCACTCTCCTGTTACCACTTGTTCACACTTGCAAAATTAAACATGGCCAGTATTCAATGGATGCCTTTTAGGTCCCTGTCGAATTGCTCTGGGGAGAGCAGTGGTGGTGTTAATGATAACTGTGCAAGATAAGGGAAGCTTGTGGTTTAGCAGTGGGGCCTGTGGCTTTCTGTCCTCAAGAAGGCAAATACAAAACTTGGACCTCTTAAAACAAGAATCTTCCCAAACCGCTGGCCCGGCCACTCCTGTCCCATGCCCCCTTTTCCACCATGCCTATCACCCCCACCCAGGCAAGGGGAAGGATGGCGACCCTGACAGAAATTGCCTTTTTCCTGAAGGTACGTTCTCTGAACATGCATCAGAAACATTTTTTAGTCTTATGGAAACTGTGAGAGAACTCTAGAGCACAAAGTGTTTCCTAACGGGTCTTCCTGGGGTTGTGAGCAGAACTAGAAGCCAGAAGGTTCCCACTTTTCTGATTGCAAATCCAACGTTTTTCTTCTTGCTCAACATCTTCTAGATGTTGCAAGTGTACAAAGCTATCGGCTATTTGAGGTGTTATCTTCTTCACATACCCAAGTCCTGAGTTATGTGGCAGTTACAGTATAATTATATTGTGGTTAGATTTCAGATATTTTTTTAATATCCCTATAGCCACTAATTCATAATGCCTAAATATAACTGGATGGAAGCAATTACAGCAGACTGGTAAAAATGCATGTGCTATGAGAAACCCAAGGGATTGTCATATTCAGGCATGCAGCTGATTTACTTCTAAGGAAAAAGCTTTATACTTATTTAGCAAATATATATATATGACCAGAATAAAACTGTATTACAATTGCGTTCCTTTATTTCTTTAAAAAAACCCAAACCAAAACAAGTAAATGATTTTTCTCTCCCTAAGACCTGGGCTCTGAAAAGTAGGAGAGCTGTGCCCTTGAAGGTAGATACTTTTGAAGAAATGTGATTAAAAATTTTAGCACATCACCACAGCAAATCAGCTATTCTTTAAATAGATCGGGTATTTATGATGCTGCAGTTTGCATCTTATCAAAATGCTTGAAACCTGCATAATTTACTCCTTATTTTGATGACTAATGCAAACATTCAGCACCTGTATTGGTAAAAATTTGGAATACGCCTACGTAGGAGAGTCACATAATATGATTTAATGAGGCTACCACAGCTGTCTCTTGAATCCATTTTTCCTTGATATTAATGGAGAAATCTGTGTTTTGCTCGTAAGGGAGCTAGTATTGCACTGTGCTCGTAGTTGCTAGAAAAACTGTAGGTGGGAGTAAAATACTTGAGGAATTTTGGAGTCCGTGTTTACGTACAGACACATCTCAGTGCCCCCCATGCACGCTTTGTAGAGAGGAGCGATCAGAACGTCCTCCCTAATCCCTGTTTTGTGGTGAAGCTCGGTGATAAGGGCTAGTAGAGCACAGATAGGGCAGGCATGCTGTGTGTGCAGGGGGGTGGATCACACACCCACCCAGGGCTGCCACAGGGACCTGCCTCGTGGGTTCCCGTGGGTGCGGTGCCTGTGCCCCCACGGAGAGCCCGCGCACCAGCTGCACCAACTCCTACACCTCAAGGGCGCTTTCCTAAACTGATAAACTGTTTTCTCCCAGGAGCTGATGCATTTGTCGGGTGTGCTAAAAGTTGCTTTTCTCTCTCGCAGAAAGATGGGGCCTTCAGATAGCACGCTCGAGCCAAATTTTCACCCTCAAGTGCATTATAGGCAGGTAAAACTGTGCTCTGTCTTGGCCATATACTTCACATTTGGCTTTATTTATTTTATCTCAACCTATTTAATAATTCAATTATGAACAACAATTGGAATTTTAAAAAAATCCCCGTTAAACCAGTTTCATTACCTTATTTTATTGATTTTTTTTTTTTATTTTTTTAACTTCATTGCTAAATTTAAGGATTGGGGTTGATCTGAATCGGCATAAATGTGATTAATGAAGAAATAATTTAAGTTGATTAAAAAGGGCTTAAAATAATGTGATTAGCCTATTGAGGCTTGTGTGGCTTATTGGATTACACATTTTATTCCTGGAGGATTGTTGCAAGATTCAGAATGAAATTAAATTGGTCATCCTATTTTGGGCCCCTAGTGCCTGGTAATCTCCAGTGCTACGATACCAGACCAGAAGGTACAGTCACATTCAAGGGCTTTCTTTTGAAAAATACAGTCGTGAATTTTTGACCCAAGACCTGAATATTCAGACCAAAAGATACCCCTGAAACCTGGCCTGCTTTCCATTATACAGGGCTTAAATGAAATCACATTTGATCTCATGGAATATCCTTTTGAAGGAATCAAAGTGCTGGTGAATGCCTTTTTAGTGCTGGAGACTCTCTTACCGGCCTTGGGTCATTGTGACTGTTGTCAGTTTTGCTTTTCTTTTTTTATATATATATCTTTATGTGTATATATATATATATATATATACATGTATACATATATATATATACATGTATATATACGTATATATATATTTATGTATATGTATGTGTGTATATATATTTATATATGTATTTTTTTTTAGTCTTAACTTTATTTTGAATGTATCAGTTTCCAGGTATTGAAAGGATGTATCACCTGACAGTACTGATCTTTATATAACCATCTTAATAATTGAGTTGGACTCAATGATCCTTGTGGGTCCCTTCCAACTCAGAATATTCTGTGATCTAAAATCTGTGACATCAGTTCTACATTTTGAGTCTCTAGGGGATCCAAAAGGAGGTGTAATTTGAAGGACTTCTTAAAATACATTGATTCACTATTTAATTAAACTACTCAATTGAAACCATTACATTCTGAATAAAAGTGCCCAGATATGCCTTTATTAGGGCATGAGAAGTGTCCTGTAAAGTTATTCCTTATATGAATGCACATTTCTATTACTTTTAATTTAATAATTAATTTTTATTAATACAGACAATGTGTGTATTAAACTAAAAGAATCTGTAACCTCTTACTTGAATGTGTTTTCCAAAATCTTCCTGATTCTTGTGGCTCTTCTGAACCTTCCAGTTTTCAAGGTAACTTCTAAACTGAGAGCATCACATGATGGACAAATTCAAAGATATTAGAACCTTTCTATCCTGAGTAGATACTATGTTTATACAACCAAGTATACTATTTTGTATGTGATCTTTTTGTTATTTTCTATGCTGATCATCTGTGGTGATGAAGTTGGCTTTTTCTTTCCAAACTTTTTTTCTCCTGCATCAGAGTCCTGTAAATAGGGCCTGCCCCTTGTGTTTCTAGATGTATGACCTCATATTCTGTTCCTTATTGGAACAGACTTATTTTTGTATTTATTGCTTGTCAAGCAGTCTTTTAACTTTTTATAATTGTCTCATATTCTTTGTTATTCATCACTGTTCAAACTTGGCTTTTCATCATCTCCAGGCTCGATGTGTATTGATTTTATGTTTTCTTCCAGGTTATTCTAAAATGCTAAATAGCACTGGGCTAAGAATGGAACCTGCAGAATCCCATTTGACTCATATCTACATGATAAGTGTTTCACAGTTACTGTTGCATTTGAGAGTTATCATTTATCTTGTGTTTGATCCATTTAATGTCTTCTGAGTTTATTTTTATTGATGTATCTTCTTAATCAAAATGTCATCCAGTACCAAGTCAAATGCATTGCAGAAACCATAATATATTACAGTGTCTAAGTATATTGCAGTGAATTTGTTATGTGAATCAACTAAACTTTTAATATCGTAAAAGCAGAGGCATCAGGTTAGTCTGACAAGCTCTGTTTTCTGTAATGGTGGAAATAGTTAATGCTAATAATTTTTTTATTCTTAATCAAATCTTGTTTCAGCTTTTCCATTATTGTGAGAGCGAAAAATACTGGCTCACAGATACTCTGCCAATCCAGCATTTAGAGGTGTAATGAAGGGGAGTACCAGTGGGGCATGTTTTTCCTTAGCCAGGTCTTTCTAAACTCATTTGGCTTTTCCTCTTGAGATGCTACGGGAATTCTCTTATTCTCTTAATTTTTGCCTCAGATTCAATCAAAGGAGATTCTGTAAAAGAATGAAGTGTTGTGCAGTGTAGCTCTTCTGGGAATGCTGCAGCCAGAATCTCCTTGTCTCAGGTCTTGCTGCTACTGCTTCTGATTGAAGACAGAAAGTGTCTTTCTGCCTTTCTCAGCTTTGTATTCCCTTAGAGGAAGGGGATAACTTGAATTCACGTCCAAGGTGCCCTTGCAGACTCATAAGCATTATAGCCTGTTAGCAACCCAAGTACTTGGAAATAATAGAGCATTTGGGAGTGGCAGGGGTTGAAGATATTCCATCCCGTGGGCTGTGTCAGTCCCTCACAAACTAAAAACCTCCTCCTGACTGGAAGTAGATCTGGCACTTGGGCTGTCATGAGTGAAGGAGTTTTTTCCTACAGGGAGAATGAAGAGTATCTGTGAAAAAGTTTTCTTCAACAAGTGGGGTCTTCCATAGGGTATGTGGAGACATTGTGCTTACCTATTGAAGTGTCATGCAGGAATTTATTTCTCACTGTAGATGTTGCTTAATACATAAAGGGATAGGTACTCACACCTATATTTAAGGACAATCCTTGTGGAAACCAGCTGGATGAAACTTCAGTAACGATGGTGGAAGGAGCTGTGAAGTGGTAGCCTCATTACAGGCATTCATGTTCTTGTGCTCTTGGAAGCTTCTTGACTTTGGCTTCATGGCCTCAATTATTAAAAAAAAGGAGAAGTAGTAACTTCAGTGTGGTATCATGCCAGAAAATAAACCCTTCTTGCTTTGTGTGGTTTTCATTGCCAGAAAGCATTTCCAGATGGAGTCTTTATGTGCTGCTCATTTTGTCATTTAAACTGCAAAGGTAAATTTTCTTCAAGGTAAAATTGAATAAATTTGGTAATGCTAATGATTTAAGAAAGAAAAGGAAAAAAAAAAGCAAATACACATCAAAGCATTCCTTGAACATCGAATAATTTTGGTTCAGATGTTTTTCTTAAAGATCGGCCCCAGACCTTCCTTTTTATTTCTCTCCAGCCTTACACTCCAGTACTTGAAAGTGATTTTTAGTAATGTAGCAAAACAGGAAAGGAGACAAGCCATTATAATTTTACCTCCTGTTCAACCTCTCCAGTGGGGACTATTCAGCATCCCAGAGTAGTTAAGTGGTTTCTTTTCTCAGTTTTCTTGCCCTCACGGTACCCGTTTTGCAGTGTTACTTGATGAGAAGCTTGCTGTAAAGTTATTATTGTGGGCCTTGGTGACAGTCCACCACTTGTACCCGGCATCTGGGTAGTTCTGGGGAGTTGAGGAAAGCCCCCTGTAAATGCAGATATGACTGTTCCCTGTGGCACTTTTCTTTCCCCTGTGTCGGAGTTGTTGCTCTCCCATGAGTGATGATGACGGTGCTCCGGCTTCTGCGCGTGGCTTGTGCTTGAGTTAAACTGCTGGTTGGGGACAACCAGCTGGATTCATAGACATGCTGGCCTGACCATATTGGTATTTGGGAAATTGTTGGACACTGTGTTCTGAAGCTGTTTCTCATGTTTCTGTCCATGTTGTATTTTTGGTCTCCCTGAAATTTTCTGTTTATTCCATTACGTGTGTACTCCAGCTTTTAGGAGCGCGTGTGTGTGTGAAATTTTGGATCCAATCTTTATTCCGCATGTGCACAAATCCTTGAATTAGTAGGAATTTTTCCTTGAAGAGGCTACTGAGGTTGATCCCACAGCATTAACATCTGCTCTTGCAATCTGTTGAGCTGTGTGGTTTGCCCAAGTGTGACTGGCAGCATCCCTGTGGCTGCTGCATCAGGGATTAAGTGGTTTGATTGTTCAGCCCCTGTGCAGAGGTAGCTGCTTTGTGCCATGAGTTCTCAGCCTGGATGAATTTTGAGGAGGCAACCTTTTCTTTCTAGTCCTGTGATTTGTCACAGTGGGTATGTAATATTTAGGTCCTACAGGCCTTGCCAAGAAAGATTAGAGGGAATTTAGCTCGTTAATTTGTTGTGATAGCAGAGGCTGAGAGGAAAATCGATAAAATCGGCAAAATGGGCAGTCCTGGGATGCTCTCTGAGGATGGCCAGAACATGGCTGAGGTTTGCAGGAGAAAGCTTAGTGTGTCAACAATGAATACTGGTTTCCAGGGATTGTTGCTACCTGTAGTACCACATATTGGTAATGTGGGTTCAAGCTTTCAGTCGCATCTCTGATTAAATGGATTAAGCCTCACACATGCACGAGATCCAGTTGAAGCCCTGGCCCAAGCTTAGACTTCCCGTGTTCTCTTGGATGATTTATATAAATATTCCCTGTTCTGGCTTACTTTGTTTTAGAAAAATAACACTGTCATTTGTCAACCTGCTATACAGACCTTTGAGTGCCATTAGTGACTCACTGACTTCTTTATTTACTGTTTAAAGGTACGTTTTCCCACCACAAGTACTGTGAAGCTCTGAGATTTTCAGGGACTTGGGATTCTGTTTGTGTTTAACTGAAATATTTAGAAGCATTAAAAAAAAATTATCTTGTAGAGCTCATTAGTTTCTCTTGGGGGGGGGGGGGGAAATCAGGTGATCAGTTGTCCAATTAACTGGATCATCTGGAGTTTCCAGAGCAGATAGCTTTTAGGACGCACCGTTTATCACAACCTATTTGTGAGAACAGACCAAGCTGTCTGTTATTGATTTCTTATTGCTGGGTTCAGGGGAAATGTCGGAGATCAGAATAAAGCTTCCATTTAAGCAGCAGTGATTTCACTGGTGAAAATGTGAATTGTTTTGGGGGAAATGGCTCTTAATTGCACTTAACCAGTTTATCTCTCAGCATCATTAATGAATTTCATATCCTGTCACAAAAGCCCTGTGGCTCTTTAGGGGTTTTTGGCGTCTTTGGGTAGGTGATAACTTTTGACTTTATCCTCCTCAGCAGAATCCTGGAATACCATCAGTGCTTTAGATGCCTTTCAGGTATCTTGATTTCAGACAAATAGTAATTTTTAATTCATGGACTTGACCTTTGTGTGCAGGGTTGCTATCCAGCTCTTATTGCTGCCCCATTTGCTAACTTCAGATCAGCAATGTATGTCCTATAGTTTTGACAAAGAGGGTGGGATGAGGTGGAGAGCATGTTTATTCATATTTTTTAAATCCCACTTATTTATTTCTGTTAGCTCTTTGATTTAAACAGCAGAAGTTTGAGCAGTCAAAGGTCAGGGTGGATGGGGTGGAGTTTTCCCACAACTGCTGATGGCTTACTGATCCCACTGTTTACACATCCAGCCCCTGTGACGAGGATGATGTGTTCAACAGGAGAGCTTCTCCTATTTTGGGAGCGTGCTTAGGCTGGAGCTCTGAATCCCTCCTTTAGAAACATTTAGAAAATGTTAGGATGCAGTCAGGCCAGCACAGAGATACGTCTGTCTCCTTGGTCTTAACTGACTTCAGAGCAGCTGTGTATATTCTGAAATACGAGAGCACACTGATGTGGTCTTGTGGTTGAGGTCTTTAGGTGTTTCACATAGTGGGCACTAGGCAGGCTAGAGGGCAGAGAGGAGATGGAATCATCCTGTTACATCACCTTATAGGGAACAACCAAAGAACTGGAGGCAACCATAGTTGGAGTCACTTTGAAAGAAGTGTCTTGCCTTGGAAACACAAAGTTTCACACATAAGGGGGGGGGGGTGTTTCTTTTTGTACATGCACATTGTAAGCAAACTTGTTGTGTTTGTTTCCAGTAACAGTGTTTTGTATAGAGCTAGGTTATCTCTGGTTCAAAAGGTCTTGTGGTGGAAAATATACAAGTTAGTTCCTTGTTTTCACACTGATGTAAATTTCTTTCCATCTTTTGCTGCAATAATAAATCCAGTTCCATCAGTAAAAGTGACTGAGGGTAAAGGGCAGTCCTAAGTCAGTTACTGCATGGCAAAATCAATTTTAATGGACTTTTCACCTCCACAATTCAGGGGTACGTCTCATTGTGCTTTTTGATTGTTTTGGTTAATGAAAGGGAACAAGAGCTGTTGTGTGGGTGAACTCTGAGGAGAGTTTTTTGGATAATTTGCAGTGTGACTGTTTTTGGCAGGTAGCACAAGAGAGCTGATTTTCCATTTATTCATGTACAGTTGGCAGCTTTTAGTTTGCCAGGTGACTGTACTTGTTCCTATTCTTAGTATCCACTGAAAGGTGAAGCAGAGCAGCACGTTTAGCCACTGGAGACACTGCAGCACAGAATTCTTAGCTGAATGTCTTATCCTAGAAGAGCATTGTGTTGAAATTGGATTAAGGTAGAAACTTAAGGAAAACAATAGATATACTAAAATTAGAAACCTAAGTCTGGAGCCTCAGCTGAACCAAGCTCAGCATAAGATCAGTGGCGAGACACAGGGTGTCTGAGTTGTCATCTCCACTGATAGGAGTGGGACTCATTGTTGGGAGGGCACTTGAAGAGAACAGTCCTCTGCTCCCCAGGGTGATCCCTTGGATCTGGAGGTGTGTGGTCTGGTAAAGCACGGTGTCAGGATCCGGAGATGCTTGTTCAAGCATCGTCAGTATGGTAGAACAAAGGCAAGTGCCTGTGTTGTCAGGCTGAGAAGACAGCCAGCGCTTGGGCTTACAGAAACACCTTTTGAGTTTCTTACAAGGCTGGAATAATTGCCTTCTTGATAATTGTGAATGAAAACTGTCACATTACGTCTAAATTAGCAGCTCTCAGTTTGAAAGACTGAGCATCTCTCCAGGGGCTCCTGGTCTGTAGAGACCAAGAGGGGAATAGCTGATGCAGTAATAAGTTCAGGCAGTAGTTTCAATTTTGCAGGGTTTGTGTGTATTAAACAGTAGATACAGGAGATTGCTAGCATTGGTTAAAATAATTCCATCAGTGTCAATAATACCTAAATCTTGTTAATTTTTGGCAATTAGTCTGTGAATTAGGCTTGAAGTCCGTTAATTTGATTGAAAGATATAGGGGAGTCCTACTCTGAGATGAAGAGCTGCTGTTGTACAGTTCTGATGTTCCTTACATACCACTGAGTACAAAACCAGAAGTATTCATCAAAAATAAAGGCAGGGAAAGAGAACACTGAGGATAATCTAATTCTCTCCAAAATCCCTGAGAGTTTAAGACTGAATGTTTAAGGGCAATTTTTGTTGTTTTTCCATTAGACCATTTAGTTTTTTTCCCCACGTTAATAGCTGATTAATTCCCTGACTTATTTTGATCAAAATAAGACATACGTATCTTTGAATTAAAAATAAATGGCTTTAATTTTCTGCAGAAAAGAAATAGTTGCATAACAATTCACACCTCCCTAGTTAAGACAAAATATTAGACCTGTAGCTAAATCAGGCTGCTCTGATGAGATTTCCAAGTCTGGCCCTGAGGAACCTCTCTCAAGGAATGAGTCACTGCAGATTCCAAGGCCATTAATACATCTTCCCATACGAGGAAAATAATCCAAATTAATCATCAATCTTAAATCTAAACATTACTCCTGTAATCACAAAGAAATAAAAAAGAAGAGGCTCTTCGAGAACCTGTCAGCTGCATTCGTTTGTATTCATTAGCATCTATTATCTGAGGATTTTCATGGCCAAACCCTGTATTAAAACACAGTATGTTAATGCAGAAATATTTTAGCAAAAAATGTAATTTAAAAAGTAGCTGACCTGAGGCACTCATTTAGTTGACTTAGTTCTTTTTTTATGACCCATCCTCATAGTAAGTACTAAATAATTATTCTTGTCCATAGCAGTCTCTGTATTAGTTTAATGAAAAATTTTGAGCATAAGAACTTTGGAGGTTTTTATTTTATTCCCAGCAGATCATATACCTTTAAATTCAGTTTAGGGCAGAGGGAGGGTGGCTGGGGGCTTGGAAATATTTTGGATATTATTGAATGACATGAGTGAATGAGAGTAGCAGCTTTGTAGAAACGTTAATACTTCCTGATTTGCTGAAAGAATCTCTATACAAACATGCAAAGAGTGGAGATGGTCCTGTGAACATCAGCACTGATGTCCTCGGTGGCTTGGAGAGCTACACAGGGTCCTGCTTGGCACAGACATCACAGAGAAGCAGAGGACAGAGATGGGTGGATGGAGGGCACTACTGGAGCAGGGGTTGCATTTTGGGTTTGCAGAGGAAAGTTGAATGACAGAGCACATGAACTGGAGCTGAGGGAAACCAGCTCCTGGAGCAGGGAAGGGTGGTCCAGTCTGCAGAGGGTTTGGGGGAGTCAGGAGTTTTGGTGTCTCAAAGCAGGTCCCCAGGGTTGTTGGGAAGCTGGTCCCTGGTGCACATGTCATGGCTGGGCCTGAGGCAGCAGGGCTGTGTGCCTGTACCCAGCACCAGCACTTCCTTGCCTTGGGACTCCTTTTGTACTCAAAATCCAGGCAGCTGAAGTCCCTCCAACAGCAGAAGACAGAGAATTGGGGAAGTATTGCTGATGGCTAAGGAAATAAGAGGGAAAGCAATTTTAACGAATCTTTCACAATCAATTACAGCCTTGAATGTTTTAAAAATATTTTTGGTAGCTCTTGGATAGTTTATATACTAATGGAGTAGAGGAGATGGAAATCCTGCAGAGAAAAAAAGAATGATTTACAATGTATAATTATTGAGAAATGTTTTTAATTGATCATATTTCGGGAAAGATTTAAATTTATCTGCTGCACTAAAATTGCAGGCAGCTGGGTTTACATCCAGCAGCAAGTAGGTAGTTGATACTGAAAAGATGGTCACGCGTGTCTGGTTGAGTATTTTCTCAAGAGGAGTTAGAATATATTTCTTGTCTGGTTGTCCAGTTTTCTACAATGCTTTGTGGTTCAAAACAAAGAGGGGGGAACAAGAGTGTAAACTACTTTTAGCTGAGCAGACAGGTATGTGGGGCTCCCATGTGAGCCATGCAATTAAGCATGCAGCAGAGATGAGCTTCTCAGCCTTGGGAGAACTCCCTTTGCCAAAGAACTCTCAAATATACTGGTAAGAAGACCCAGACTCTCCTGGATTTATATCTCAGGGGTCTGACCCTGAGATACCCATGGGATACCCATGTTATTTGGCTTCAGTTTGGTGTTGCTTGAGGTGTCCAAAGTGGCTGAGAAGAGCCAAAATTGAGGCAAGATAGTCATCTGCTGAGCACCAGCTGTCCCACGTGTTCCACTGGCATGCTGACTCATCCCAGGCTCCCAACAGTGCTTTAGAGACAACTTCTCTTTCTCCCACGTAGTCCGAGACTCTTTGTTCATGCCTTTTTCTCCCAAAGTTCCTCCTTTATTCATGATATCTCTCAAATCCCGTGGGATCCTCCAAATTTTGGTTGTGCAGACCTTAACCAGGTGCTGGAGCCTTCCCATCAAACCCCCCTTTTTGTATAGATCTGCTTTGAAAAGGTACCTGACACAACTGGATATTGCCTCCTCACAGCTGTAGCGAGTTGCTGAGAGCTGGAAGGCAGTTTAGTAGCTGCAAATATAACTTGTGAAAACTTGCTGTCTCTAATGCTGCAGTGAATCAAGTTGCTCTACAGCTCAGAATGTTTTATAGCTCAGCATAAATTCAGGGAACTGAATTGTGGGAAGGGATAATAACGTTGTGTTCTGAGGTCCAGAAGAACATTAATTATCTTAAATAAATGTATCTTTTCTGTTATTTATGCGCTCGTGGAATGACCAAATCAAAACTAATTATTTTTTTTTTAATATATAATTGTTCTACAGGATCCTTCAAACCAAAAATGTGGAAGAAAGAAAACAGTGTCCTTCAGCAGCATGCCATCAGAGAAGAAAATAAGCAGCGCCAGCGACTGTATCAGCTTTATGCAGGCTGGGTGTGAACTGAAGAAAGTTCGTCCAAATTCCCGGATTTATAACCGTTTTTTTACTCTGGATCCTGACCTGCAGGCTCTTCGTTGGGAGCCTTCCAAGAAGGATCTTGACAAAGCCAAGCTTGATATTTCTGCTATAAAAGAAATCAGACTAGGGAAGAACACAGAAACGTTTAGGAATAATGGACTTGCAGATCAGATTTCTGAGGACTGTGCACTGTCGGTCATTCATGGCGAGAACTACGAGTCCCTTGACTTGGTTGCCAATTCAGCTGATGTGGCCAATATTTGGGTATCAGGATTAAGGTACTTGGTTTCTCGTAGCAAACAACCCCTGGACTTGATGGAAGGCAGCCACGATACCCCACGGTTTGCCTGGCTAAAAACTGTATTTGATGCAGCAGATGTTGATGGCAATGGCATAATGTTAGAAGATACGTCTGTGGAGCTAATAAAGAAGCTTAACCCCACCTTAAAGGAATCAAAGATTAGGTTAAAATTTAAGGAAATTCAGAAGAGCAAAGAGAAACTAACAACACGAGTAACGAGAGAGGAATTTTGCGAAGCATTCAGTGAACTTTGCACAAGACCTGAAGTGTATTTTTTACTTGTGCAGATATCCAAAAACAAAGAGTACCTGGATGCCAATGACCTCATGCTGTTTTTAGAGGCTGAGCAAGGAGTGACCCACATAACAGAAGAAATGTGTCTAGATATAATACGTAGGTATGAGCTTTCTGAAGAAGGGCGGTTGAAAGGTTTCCTTGCAATTGACGGATTTACCCAATACTTGTTGTCCCCAGAATGTGATATTTTTGACCCAGAGCACAAAAAAATTGTCCAAGACATGACACAGCCTTTGTCACATTACTACATCAATGCATCCCACAATACATATCTAATAGAAGACCAGCTCAGAGGGCCAGCTGATATCAATGGTTATGTCAGGGCTTTAAAGATGAGCTGTCGGAGTATTGAACTAGACGTCTGTGACGGCCCAGATAATGAACCCATTATTTGTAACCGCCACAACATGACATCTCCGCTTGCCTTTCGAAATGTTATCGAGGTAATAAACAAATTGGCCTTCTTTGCTTCAGAGTACCCGCTTATTCTCTGCCTGGGGAACCACTGCTCTGTGCAGCAGCAGAAGGTAATGGTACAACACATGAAGAGAATCTTTGGAAACAAACTGTACACAGAGGCACCTTTGTCCTCAGAAGTCTACCTCCCATCACCTGAGAAACTGAAAATGAAGATCATCGTGAAGGGGAAGAAACTACCCTGTGACCAGGATATATTAGAAGGAGAAGTCACAGATGAAGATGAGGAGGCTGAAATATCCCGAAGACTGTCAGAGGACTTCTCAAGGGAACCAAAGCTGATCTGGCTCTGCAGGGAATTGTCTGACTTGGTGTCCCTATGCAAATCTGTCCAATACAAAGACTTTGAGACATCCATGAAATTTCAGAATTATTGGGAAATGTGCTCCTTCAGTGAGGCAGAAGCCAGTCGGATTGCAAATGAATACCCTGAAGATTTTGTCAACTACAACAAAAAGTTTCTGTCCAGGGTGTACCCGAGTGCTATGAGGATAGACTCCAGTAACCTAAATCCTCAAGATTTTTGGAATTGTGGTTGCCAGATAGTGGCAATGAACTACCAGACCCCGGGGCCCATGATGGACCTACACACTGGGTGGTTCCTACAGAATGGGGGATGCGGGTACGTTCTCAGGCCTTCAGTGATGCGTGATGAAGTGTCTTACTTCAGTGCAAATACCAAGGGTATTGTGCCAGGGGTCTCTCCTCAGGTCCTACATGTCAAAATAATCAGTGGTCAGAATTTTCCAAAGCCCAAGGGTGCATGTGCAAAAGGGGATGTCATAGACCCCTACGTCTGCATAGAAATACACGGGATTCCTGCAGACTGCACCGAACAAAGAACTAAAACCGTTCAGCAAAACAGCGATAACCCCATTTTTGATGAAAGCTTTGAGTTCCAGATCAATCTACCGGAGCTGGCCATGATCCGCTTTGTTGTTTTGGATGATGACTACATTGGGGATGAGTTCATAGGACAGTACACCATCCCTCTGGAGTGCTTGCAGCCTGGATACAGGCACATACCCCTGCGGTCTTTTGTTGGTGATATCATGGAGCACGTCACCCTCTTTGTTCACATTGCCATAACCAACCGAAGTGGAGGCGGGAAGGCGCAGAAGCGCAGCCTCTCGGTGAGGATAGGCAAGAAAGCGAGGGAGTACACCATGCTGAGGAACACTGGTCTCAAGACTATTGATGACATCTTTAAGCTGGCAGTGCATCCACTGCGAGAGGCCACTGACATGAGAGAAAATATGCAGGTATGACGCTTGCATTGTGCGTGTTGGGGTGTCCTGAATGTGGAAGTGAAGATCCTGGTGTGAGCTGCTCCTAGGACAAGCTTGCTGAAGCTGGTGAAGCTTCAGACCCACAGCTGCTGTCAGTCTTTAGGTGGACGTTGGAAAGCTGATAGTTACAGCTGTTAATTAACAAGCAAAGGTAGGATTAGGCAGAAACATTTTAAAAATCAGTATGTGCTCCCCAAACATATGCTTTACTTGTTGTTTTTTTCCTGAGAAAGCCAAACTGAGGGTACACTTGTGTCCCCCCACCTCAGGTCTCAAGTACTTCATTTCCTTGTTGGTTCTAGAAAACGTCAGCAAGCTTTTGTTTTGCTAGCTGTGTGAGGGTTATGCTCTTAGTTTTCTTTGGGTGAGTATAAGAAACAGTCAGTGGATGGTGTCACTGAGGTCTTGTCTACACCAAAGAAACCCACTGTGCAAAGAGCAGCATGTTTTTCCGAGTGTGCGTTGCCACTGTTTGCCCGAGGGCTGCAGATGTTCGACACAGGCACTGAATGCCACTCGAATTGCAGTTTCCTCCCTGCTAAATAGCTGTGCTGTCTTGGCTGGCTGAGTGCCAGCACAGGCACCACTGCCGTGTCTGGGCTCGGAGGGTCTCCTGGCACCCTGTCCCCCCGCCTGTGCTACTCTGTGCAGCAGAGCCTGCTGTGGCTGGCAGCATCAGAGCCCAGGTGCACAGCACTGTCCAACTGCTCGGGTGAGACCTTCATGGCTGGCACGAGGTGAAGTGGCAGCGAGGCCGAACAAGAACCCGTTTGCCCAGTGCTCTCTGCCATGGTGGGGGCGACTCTGCGGGTTAATTAAGGGGCAGCTCAATTCAGAGCTTCAGGCACTGCCTAGGAACAAAACTGAGTGGTGTTAAACGATGAGTTTTCCTCAATAAATAGCTGAAATCAGCTGTAACTATCTCCTTGGTAAAGATACAGAAACAATTCATTTTTCTTGAAAACAGGAGAAAAACGCATAGCACTTCATTGACCCCACTTTTCTGGACGGAGTCTAAAGCAAATGAAATGTTGACAGCTGGAAATGTTTACAAAATGACATAAGTTTTAAATCACTCTCAAAGGAATAGTCTCAGCATATTTTTAAGAATGGGAAACTCTTCCCAGCCTTTTCTTTCTTTCAGGCCTTGAAAGTAACTAGTTTGAACTGCTGACTCCACCTTCTGTCTGGGTCAGGCACTATATGTGAACTTTATATAGTTCCTTTATATGTGAAAAAACTCAGACTCTGACTCAGAAACAGCATTAATGTGCCTTCCAAGCAAAACTTCAGTAAAAAATCTTGCTCTAGGGAGTGCTGTGTAAAGACACAGTTTTATATTTAACTGCAAGCTAATGTATTTGATCTGTGAGAAAAGCACTGTCTGATGTGTTTTTTTTCCACAAGATGTGGGAGGAACATTTGCAAGGTATGGGATGTTATAATACTTTTACTCGGGGTTTTGTGCATCTTGGTCACCCCTTATATGACTCAGGAAGGTAAGTGATGGGTGCATGTCAGCTGTACATCCTCTGACTTGATAAATAAATAAATCCTGGCATGTTAGTTTGGTTTGACCTGTATATTCAGTATTGATTTTCTTACATGTGACCTATGAAGGGGAAAGAGTGTTTGTGTTTCTTTATGATGTGGTAATGCAAGGCTGAAAACCAAGTGGGTTTTTCTTTCTTGCCTTTCCCATGGGAAATACAAGGTCTGTCAGACTTGTTCTTGCTGGAGGATAATAATGATGGGAGAATAAGTGATTACAGCATCAAAAGCAATTGGACTCTAAGCAGTGGGGAAGAGAAATAGCATTTTAGGCTGAATTTAATATGCTGGGGACCAGAGCTTGCCCCTGTTAGGACTGGATTTGCAATGCAAAGTAGCTGAAGAGCTGACAGTTGGGATGCCTGGGTCTGGGGGAGAGCTGGAGCTGGCAGTACGCTTGGGGACAGAGAATGGGGCTAGCAGGGGATTCCTGTGTGGGGTGGCATCTCATGGTCCATGGGAGCCCCAGGGGCAGTGGGATAGCCCTGCCCTGCATCAGAGGGGAGCAGCGGGCAAGGGCTGACAAGGCACTGGTGGGCAGGGGGGATGGAGTGGCAAGCAGAACATGTGCTGAGGCGTTTCTTTTCCTTCCGCCAGAATGCCATGGTGTCTGTGAAGGAGCTGTGCGGGCTGCCGCCCATCGCGAGCCTGAAGCAGTGCATCCTCACCCTGTCCTCCCGGCTCGTGAGCAGCGACAACTTGCCCTCCGTCACGCTCTGCATGAAGGACACCTTTCCTTACCTGGAGCCTCTGGGGACCGTGCCGGATGTGCAGAAAAAGGTCCTGGCAGCGTATGACCTGGTAGGCACTTCCCTCTGCTCCCTCTGTGTTTCCCCGCTGTTGTGGGTGTGGCAGGCTACGCTCACTGGCTTTCACGTGCCCAAATGTTTCAGTTAAATGAACAAGGCTCTTCAGGCTGTGCAAAATTGTCCTTCAATCACTACAATGCCACTCTGGGCTTTTTGTTGCTGTTTCCTTTTTTAAACACGGTAGTGGCTAGCACAGGTTGGCACTTGAAGAGGACTTTGTTTACAAAACTAGGGCAATTCAGCTTGTACTGGTGATTGTTAGTCCTTGTCCTTGAGAAGCGGCAAGATTTGTGCACTGCCCTCGGCTTGCCTCCCTGCAGGAGAGGACAAGGCCATTAGACAGGGAGCTGCAGCATGGGAGTTCCCAGGCAAAGCCGAGCTGTGCCCTTCCCAACACTTTCCATCAGCACTGTCAAGTACTGCCCGTGTCCCCGTCAGACCAAGTGCTGCTCTTGGGGAGGGCACGGCAAAGTTGCAAGGGAAGTTTAAAAACGCCTGTTTTCTGGCATGGGGAGGGAGAGGCCAATATGGTGCAGGAGTACTTTATGCAGATGCAGAGACACAAACTGGAATCGTTCCAGGTGAGTGCCGCCGCTCGTTGTATGACATATGTCACTTCTGTGGGTGACTGAGCAACAGCTGTGCGTGACTCCCAGCAGCAGAAGTTGCTGTCACGTGGTGCCTCTCGGGCCACGACACTGCCCCCTCGCTCCCCATCCTCTGTAGATGGTCTGCACAACTGCTAGCAAGCTGCATAGTTTTGCAAAGCCTGACAAGTATTGCACTGTGGCAGCCAAGACGAAATCACGACTCTTGTTCAGTGCACAGCAGTTATTTCTGCAGCTTGTGTTATTTCTGAAGTGTGTGTTCATAAGGAATAAAATGGTCAATAACGTTGGGGAAATCAAATTGCTTCCAGAGAACCTGAAGTGTTGTGAAGAGCGATCACAGCTTTGACCAGCTATTCAATGTGCCAGATCTTACCTCCTTTTCATCTCATTTTTTTACCATTATAACACACTTTTCAAGGGAAAATCAGCTTGCGTTGAGGAGGGAGACACTGATGTTGATTAAAACAGAAATACTAAAAATACCCTGAAATAACCCTTGGATTCCTTCCAGAGTAGTTTATATTACTTGAAAGTGATTAAGTTATGGTAATAAAATACCAGCTGTAACAAGACCAGAACGAGGATTTGCAAATCCAGTTGATTGCCTTATTTTAGATTGAATTTTTTGGGGGTAGATTTGTTACATGGTGTGATGTCTTTCTGAAAGAGCAAATACCACATAAATAAGAGATTTTTCTGTCTTTAGAGGCCTGCTTAATGGAGTCTTACCAAAATGAATGTGTCATCTCTTATCTTTGTAATTATATACTGAAGAGTACACATGGGAGGTTTCAAGGCCTCCTTGTGCTTTGGAAACAGTTTTTCAATTTATATAGGTGAAAGGCCTCTTTGGGATGTAGACAAGAACACTTGTATAAGTGTTTTAAATAATGTTTGTTCTCACATTTGTCTCTGATGGGGGAAGATGTAACTTGAATGTCAAGAGACTGTGCAAACACTGTAAAATCAGCGAAAGAGAAGGGAGTTCTGCCTTGCCTGTGTAAGGATCGATGTGAGTTATAATTCTGGTAATGCCAACACGATACTTTGTTTTTACCGCCTTTGTCTGGCTGCAACTGCCTCCTACTTTGCTAAAGCTGTTTGCTTCTGAAAAAGCCAAAGCCAGATTTAATAGATGTTTTTGCTATGTTTTGGATATTTGCCTTTTGAGACAATGGCAGAGCCAGAATATTGAAATCTACTTAGTCTTTTCTGTGTTTAAAAAAAAAGACTCTGTCTCTGGATATTTGAAATCACAGTGTGGGGAGGAGTTTGCAGTTTCCGTGTTGATAAGGGGCTCCTTCTTCCTATGTAACGACTTGGTGTAATCCAGGGTGCATTTCTTTTTAATATTTATGTTTTTTGTGCGAATGAGAGCACAAGGAGATGTTGGTGGAAAGCAATATAAAATATTTTAGGTTATTTATTTATATTCAAGATACATTATGGTTCAGCCTTTTATTTTGTTGATAAATATAGCTTCAAGGAACTGGATCCACAAGTGCTTGCTGCATGTCTTTAATTCCTCAGAAATGTCTTTTCACTTCAAAGCACTTTTTGAATGAATAGGCCTAAGAGGATTTTTAAATAAAATAAAATCTGTTTACGTTGGCCTGTCTCTTGTATGAACAGGCTATACTTCTTAATTCCTTTTACAGTAAAATGGGAAAAAGTTTGACCCTAAATCTCATGGTGGGAGTCTGTGGTTTTGTGTCTGCCTCACTCGCTGGGCTCCACAGCACAGAGAGCTTGAGTGCTGTGCAAACCCATCCTCACCACCTCTGAAAACAATACAGATGTCCCATTCTTTCAAAGCTCTGCTTTGAAAATAATTTCTGATAAAAACAGGCCTAATGTGTTAGAATCTTTTCCCCTTAGAGAAAATTGCCAGCTGAACTTACCTTTTTCTTTTTTTTTTTTTTCTTTTTTTTTTTTTTTCCACGGCAAGCATAGACTCTGCCTGTGTGTTTAATGGGGCATAAACAGGGCTGATGGTCCAGGGAAATGGAGGTGCAAATGCTCGGAGACCTGCCACAATGATCTGGAAAACAATTAACTGTCTGTTCCCTCCTGCTCAGCCTTTGTCAGCAGTCAGGATAGACAAAGACTTGTTTGTGCAGTTTGTTTGTTTTTTCTTGGGCAATTAATTTTACCATTGTGGGCTGCATTAAATATTTTCTGTTGAGAGAGGCCTTATTAGAATAAAATTTAATGTGCTTTGTTTAAGGAACCAGAATGATTTTTCAGGACTCCATTTGTCTCCTTTTATGGATGCACTGCAGTGGTTTAGTGGAACTCTACTGTTGCCATGTCTCACGTAGGAAGAGGCTTCATTGATGGTACTGGGTTGTGTGGGAGTGTCTGCAGAGGAGAGAAGGGAATAGGATTTGCCAGACCCGAGAAAATAGGGTGGACTGATAACAGTACACAGAAAACATTTTTGAAAAGTGTGTCAATGACCAGAAATACAGTTCAGAATGGTTTATTTTGACTTACAGCTTTGGTTGATACCACACATGAAGTGTGATGACTGGACTCCGGTCACGCTGTTGTTGGTTCCCACACACACATCCTAGGATAATGTACTGTGTCGCTTAGAATTGTTCTTCAGGGCTTTCCTTTCCCACAGGGAAGGGCTCTCCCTCTGCCCCTTGTCAGTGGTCACTCAGGTGGGCAGCATGTACGGTGTGCTTCACAACCTGTCAAATCAATGCTGCCGTTCAGTGATCACACCTAAAAAAGGAGATACTCCATGTGAAGAGAGGGGATGGGGCCCAGCTGGACCTGACAGATGGTTGAATTATTCATTGCTAACAGTTACCCTGTGAAGTTAGGATTTTTTTTTGGTTGAGAATTGTTTGGAAACAGATTGTGATTTCTGTGTCTGCACGATATATTCATGTGCAGATGCAAGCATGCATGAGCTCAGGAACACTTGAGCACTTTGCTTTTCAGTTATTGGTTCAGCATTGTTTTTCCTCCAAGATCAAATGATTGAATCATTTGAAAATCAAAAGCAATGAACAAGTGATAATAAATTTTCTTGGTTTTACCCAGCCTCCCTGCTCATGTGCAGACAGAAATTTTCCTAGAAAATTAAAATAACACATTCAAGGATCTTTACAAGTTTTCAAGTCATAAATAACAAGAAATGTAAAAAAAGTTGAACAATGAGGCTATTTGTTATATAAACTGCCATTGACATTAATGTTTTTCTTTGCATTCAAGCCTCTTTACTGGAACTGATCTTGCTCTGTTGGAGCAGACAGTTATGGAAGGACAGGGTGTCTGCAGGTGCTATTGGGAGGTGGTAAGGGAGTTAAGAATGTTTTAGCCAACATGGGGCTGGATTGGGGATTTTTGAGAAGAGAGGAAATACCTGTGATGCTGCTGGGAAATAAGTCAATGTGTTTAAGGGCAGTGTTTTTGTTGACAGGGGTATCAGTCCAAGCATGTTCACAGAAGTCTGCTCAGATGTGTGTGCAGAGGAGCTGCTCTTTGTCTGCTGTTCTTCTCATATTCAGTTTTTTGGGTTCCTTTGTCTTGATGCAGGCGTGAAAGCTCTTTATTCCCAAGGAGAAAGTCCTTTTTCTCAGATTATGTAAATGCAAAATGACTAAATGGATTTTTGTGAGCATTTCCACTGAAATTCATACCTCAGCTGGGACAGAGTCATCCCCAAAGGAACATTTTTCACAATTCTCTAAGCAGCTGAAGACAGGGATATTGCAGAGCAGAGCATCCACTGCCAGGGAAGTGTCATAAGGCACTGACGTCAAACACAGTCCAGTACATGGACATTGTCTTGCATTTTTATTTATTTTAAAGAGTTTTCCGTCCAAAATTGGACATAAACTGGGAAAGGCTGTTTTCTTTTTCCATTTCTTATTAAGGAAAATCTTGTTTCTTTCTGCCCTTCTTATAATACTCTCTCTTATTTACCCACCACTCTCACAGTTTCTCTCTGATAGCCCAGGTCCCTTAGTTGTTTCTAAAACTGTTCCTCCATTGCTCCTGTTGCTCTGCAGAGGGCTGGTCTTCATGCACAGGACACATCCTGCGATGCCCTGACTCTGTATTTCCCCAGAAATATTCGGAACTGAAAACACGAAATTGTAACTTCAGGTGAATTTTATTCAGTTCCTTCTGCAGTTTGTGTCAGTAAGGTACTTCAGGCGTTTCCAGCTCATGTTACTGTCCTTGACAGCTGGTCCTCATACTGGGCTGTTGCAGGAAAAAGGCTCAGATACAGAAATCTGGCTTGAAATATATTGGGACAGAGACAAAGTGGGGGACAGACTGGTGGACAGCGTTCCTTCCCACGTCCTGGCACCACACGCACATCCTTCTTTTTTTTTCACAAAACTTGCTGGCACACGATTGATTGCTTGGATGTCTCTTGTCCCAAATGTATGCAAGAAATGCTAAAGGGAATCCAATTCAAATTTTCATGAGCTCAATTTGCTCTTCAGCTGTTTTTTTAATTGGTTTTATTTTCATAACCTTTTTTATTTTTGATTGATGGCTTTGGTTTAGGTTTTGTTTTTTTGTTTTTGTGATTGGTTGTTTAGTGCTTTTTTTATAGCAATAGAGGCACAATTTAGTACCCCTTACCCAGGAAAAATTCTACTTCTCAGTGAAAGGCATTAGGAGACTGGGACAATGGCCAGGAGCAGACACCTAAGGGAAGGCAACTTTCTAGTTTGATGTTCAATCAGTTTCTGTTCTCAACTTTGGAATATTTATGAGAGGATTCCTTAAAATGTCCCTTTTGTATCATTTATCTTACCAGCAGGAGCAGTGCTTTAATTTGCCACCATGAGA
Source organism: Empidonax traillii (assembly GCF_003031625.1). Taxonomy (NCBI): domain Eukaryota; kingdom Metazoa; phylum Chordata; class Aves; order Passeriformes; family Tyrannidae; genus Empidonax; species Empidonax traillii. Next base: position 292,923 of record NW_020955792.1, read on the forward strand.
TTTTCCTGTCTTTTTTTGCCTTTTTTGGTGAGACTCTGCTGTGTTAATTTCCTCTCTCCCTTCCAGTTTGTAGAATAGTTTGTAATGAAAAGAAGAAATTGGTCTTTAGCATAGGAGTTCATTAAAATAAAAAGAAAGAACGTTTTTGTTCAGTTTATACTGATCCTATGATTAAACTGCCTTTAATACAGGTAATAAATAACCTTGTTAATTTGATGTAATATGATGCCCTCAGCATTAAGATATATTAAATTTCATTTAAATTTTTCGTAGCTTTGTAATTAACACTTAACAGAAGTGACGAAATAAAGCATTGTTCTGTGCATGAAGCAATGGGATTTTAAATTTGATATTCCATGCTATATTTAAGCACTGAAGTGAGACAGGTCAGTTATATTTTCAGCCTGTGGTCTGTTCTACTTTCTAGGTCTGATATACTGGATAAAGAGAGAGCTCCTGGGTTTGTGGCAGCTCTTGCTTCCTGTGCTTTTGTGAGAATCAAGCATGAGTGTAACGGTGCTTCAGGTAGATGGAGATGAATCAAGTTTTATGCTTCTTGCTTTCAGCATTGCATAGTAATATTTAAATTCAATTAAATTAAATTTTTCAGAAAAAAACTAACCTATGTAGAAGAGGCTTTGTATTCTTCATTCTCATTAGTTTATTAAACGTGACATGTAGTTCTGGGACTCGTGCCATGTGCATCCTTTGTCAGTCTGAACAGCCCCTTATTCACTTCTTGTTGTGAGAGTGTTTCTGGTGCTGGAGCTTCTCCACGAGGGTTGGCACCTCCAGGACCCTCAAAAATCTTTGTGTCTATGGAAACATGGCGTGTCCTCCCTGCAAGTCTCAGCCCTTGGGATGCAGGGCCCAGTACTGAAATGAGCAGGATCCCAAAAGATGGCAAGGTATGTAGTGGTTTCTCCCACTCAGTCTTCTTCCCTTCTGCTTACGCTTATGGGTATCAACTGTTGGTCAGCAAGGTGGCTTTTCCCTATAGTATAGGGACTGAATTATTATACCTATATCATCAGATATATTATTGAACACAATTACTGAATATTATACCTGCGTGATCATATTTTGTGTGCTTTCACTCTTATTTTTGTTCAGTTTTTCACCCCTGTGGTTACATTAAGCACCTCACTCTGTAAAGTTTATCACCTTTCTGACATGGGAAATGCAAGTTGTCCTAAGCAATCCCGCCAGCTTCAGCAGCTGTTAAAAATTTCTTCACGGAGTTCCAATGGACCCAGATAACCAGCATCCATCCTCTAAAGGTTGCTTTTCAATATATGGAGGTCAGTCCCTTGAAGCTTAGTGTTCAGGAGTTAACACACTCTGGTGGAACACAAGTTTCCTGAGGGAGCAGGACATCTCTCTCTCTCCCTGTGAGAGTCACTCACAGAAGTGAGTGGCATTAAACAGCAGCCTGATGGGCTCTGGCCAGATGGCTGGGGCTTACACAGCTGCCTGCAGTGCTCAGTGCGGGTCTGAGCAGAGTAAAAGTGCATGGAAATTCGTGTTGCAAACGTCAGAAAGCTTAGTCTCCGCTTTTGAGGCATGTTGGGGGGTTTTGAAACATTACTGGCAAAGCTGGGCTTGAAAGTCTCAGGCTGTCCTGTGATTTATGGAGTTACCTTCTCAGCAGAAAGTCTCACCGCCTTCCCTGTTGTGTTTAGGGCTTCTGGTTTTTATCACCTACTTTACAAGAAGCAGGTGACATCTCCAAGCGGGGTTTCGGATGTGATGGCAGCTGGAAAAGCAAGGGATGATTCAGACTGGGAAACCATGGGCTCATTTCCGAGCCAGTGACAAGAAATAACAAGTGTATCCAGCTGCCATGACCCTGTGCTATAACTTTGTTCCTGGCTGGCAGTTACTTGCCTGTTTTACTCTTGTCTGTGTGAGTCACTCTCTGGTCCTTCACGGTGACCACCTAGGCTTTGTCCTTGCACTAGCCTATTGCTGGGGTTTTTTACGGCAGCGTTGGGAAGCAGGATCTTGTGCCCACTGCAACTGCTTGTGCAGCTCTTGCTGGGAGCAGATCTGGCCCGTCATGTAAAGATACCGAGTCCTGCACGCCATGTTATCACAGGTGGTGAAGGTATTGTAGGCCACCCAAAATCATCTATCATAATTGGCCCAGGGTGTGATTTTTCTCTTTAGTCCTTTATTTCCTAGAGGAATGTCTCAGAGGGCGTGCCAGTTGGTTGCTAAGGCTGTCCCCTAACCCCAGTCACTGAGCTGAGGAATTCTGAAACCACTCTTAGGATTTGACATGGGGAAAAAAGCTGCAAAGGCTGCTTATTTTTGTGAAGATCACTGCCAAGCAGGAAGACAGGAACAGGTTAAATTCTGCTGTATGATCTGGTTTTAATTGTTTGTTCTTGCTGAGCTGAGAGCAGTGAGACTTTGATGTCAGCATCAAAGGAGTGGAGGGCTGCTCTACCTACTCTGCAGTAAGGGATAGTTGACATCCTAGTGCCACTTTTTTCTTAAAAAATGAATAGAATACCTTCATGCCTGAGAATCCTAAAACAGGCATGCCAGAAACTCCCAGGAGTGGGTCCAATAGTAGCATGAATCTCAAGCTTGCTTTTTCTGTGTGGTAGGATAATTCCTGTGGCCATATATATGTGTATGTGTGGGGGTGGGTGCATATATATAAGAAACACTCCCAGGTTACATTCTGCTTTAGGGGCCTGAGCACAGGAAAGTCTGACACTTTGGATATCCTGTACCAGCTTTGATACAATCGACCTCACGGGCCACACCTTGCTGCTGGGTAGGAAGTGCAGGCACAGACCCAATGGGGTCCCAAGCCCAGGGGGACAGGTAAATGGGATACAGCAGCCATGGAGATGCCTGGCTGGACCAGGCAGTGCCAGCACTGGCTCACAAACCCGTGTCTGCATGTGCAAGAGATGCATGTTTGGCCTCTGGCTGCCTCTGTAGTGGCTTGCAGGTTTTTTTGGGACTCTTCACTGTCTTTACTTCTCAGATCAACTTCAGCATTTGCAGTTGCCAGCTGAATGGCTTCTTTAGCACAAAACAAAAATGTGCTGTGGTACAGAAAAGCCAGAGTGTGGGGAGAAATTGTCATTTCTTTCTAGATGACAAGCGAAAATATCAAAGAGGAAAAAAATCAACACGATGCATGAACAAGCAAGTAATAAGAATGAAAGGCAAAGGATACTATCAAAAGTAATTTCAATCTCAGGCATATCCACTGGGCATGTTCTGTTAAAAACCAATTTTACACTCTGTAGGTGTATCATGCTTTTTTCACTCTCCTGTGAAGCTGATAATGGGTTTTGTTTTCCATGTGTTTCCATGTATCAAAGCAAAGGCATAGGTACTTTTATTAAATGCAGCCTGTCTTAATGCATTTAATTAGAAATAAAGATGGCATGAGGAGCAAAATTTGGATCTAAATTTCTCCAGAATTTGGGAGTTTGGGTGTGACAAGTGGAAGCCTCTCTCATCCCCTGTGTCTAATTAAAACAATGAGTGCTAATTTGCAAGTGTTAATTTAATACTGTGACGCTGTCTTCCATTAAAACCATCAAAACCTCCTGGTTGTATTTTCATGTTTTGCGTGTTTGAAAGTAGGAAGGCTTTTAGCAGTTGCAGCATTTTGGCAAAGCTTTCAGAGGGTGGCTTCTGTAATTTCAGACTGTAACATTAGGCAGTATTCAGTTTGCCTCATTTCTAATTGGAACCACTCTCATGCTGCTTGGATGTGACTGAGGTTTGTGGTGTACATCACAGGAGAGGGAGATTATTCTCAGCCACAGTTTGTTATACAGCATGTTCTTGCCTTCTGTAACAGATGTATGTACCACCTTTGCACTGGAACAATTTTCTTCTAAGGGGTGTTGGAAGCTTGTTGCCATCAAAGATTAGTATTTGCAAGCAGGGGGGCTCAGAAAACTTGTCACATAATGGACCCTTCATTTGTTTGCTGATAATGGGCTGCTCTGGGAAGATGCAGAAGGATGGACATCTCCTGAAACTTCTGAGTAGGCTTGTTGAAACTGCCTCTTTTGGGTTTTTTGTTTTGTTTTTTTTTTTCCCCATTAAACTTCAACAGAAATAGTGAGGATAAGGTAAGGTTTGAATCTGAATTTCTCCAAAGAGAAACTCAAGAAATACTGTGGCTGTCTGTTGTAGTGCATAAAGTTCAGCACAGGCTTAAATACTCCTCGGGATCAACTCTATTCGTGACTTGGTAACATTTTTAATAACCACTTATGTCAAAGACTGTACTTATTTGTCCTTTTGTTTCACAAAAAGTACTAATTAGAAAGGGCTTTATTTCACATAGAATGAATTTTGTCTGCTAACTTTGCATTTATCTGAAATCACTTGTGTTTCCTTCATGTTATTTGCAGTGGTGTTTCACTGATACAAAACAGCTGTTCTTTAACTTTTGGAGCAAAACGTTTTCTGAGCAACTGACACTTATTTTGACACAGACCTTGGAGCTTTCGTAGAAAGAAGGAAGGAAGGATCCAGTCTTCATAGCGTTACTTGCAGAGCAGACCTCCTCCCAAGTTTCAATCTTTGTACTTTTCTGTGCTCTAGATGTTGCAGGAGACCCTTGTAATGCTGATTTTTTTTCCCCTTTTTTTTTTTTTTTGGACAGATGATTCAAGAGAGCAGGGTTCTTATTGAGACGGCAGACATCACTCACGACAAGATTGTTCAGTGCCAGAAAGCAGGTAATCCATCTTTATTGTGCAGTTCTGGATGGAAGATGGGAAATATGCCATCATTTACTTACACTTTGTCACTAATATCGCATTTGTTACCTGGTATGTAAGTGAGCATTCCAGTCTTTCCCTGGCATACTCTACCCTCCTGAAGGTTCATCTTCCAGTAGCAATCCAGGCACGGGAACAGGGAACAATATTCAGCTTTCACCTTAAAAGCTATTTCTCCATCTGCTCTACAGCTCTGAAATGTCTGACAGCATTTAAATTAGTCAAATGAACTAGAAAGGCATTCAATTAAAAAGAGGGGGTGAGAAGGCATCCTGCCTTTACTCAGTGCCCTTCTCTACCTCAGCTGTAATCTTGAACACGGAGGAGGCAGGAGGTTTTGATAACCACGGGAACAAGCTGTGTTGCCTGCCCGCCTTTCCTTTCTTCTGATGTTTAGGTTTGGTTTACACCTTGTAAACCTGAGCCAGTGTAATTCTGTTGTATCGCAGTGAATCTGTGTGGCTCTGCCTTGTGTTTGTCAGGTGGACGGGCACAAACCGCTGTAAGCAGGTGTGAAGTAGATCTTACATTGCTGGTGTGTTGTACTGAGGTCTTTGTCTGAACTAGGGCTCTCTCTGCTATGCACCAGTAGAAGTGGAAGAGGTGGTTTCAGAAGTGGCCACCTGTGTGCTGTCTATTCTGCCACAGTTTCACACTCCTGTTTCAGGATGATAGAAATCATCGACGTGTCTGTGCTTCTCAGTTCGGGTTATTCACACAAACCTCTCTTCATCAACATTCAGGATAGCAGGCTAGACTTTGAGCTGGGAGATGTCTCCTGTAGTTTCCACTGATACACAAGAATAAGCCCTGTTAGAGCAATAAGAGTCCACATTTGGCAGTGGTAATCCTCCACAGCTAAATCCAGCTTTCATGTGTCGGAAACCATTGCTGAATAAATACTTGCAGTGTATTTCCATTAGGAGTTTTCACTGCAGAAATTAAATTTATTTTCATTTGATTTAGTTGTACAGCTATAGCAAGCCTTGAAGGTCAGTAACGCAAACACTTTTGACTGCATTTAATAAATACTATTGTTTCTGATAGGCACTTTCGGATTTGGCAAGTGATGCAGGCTACAGCCATTTGCTTCTACTAAATGTAAATAATGAATGAAACAGCTGTTTTGCAGTAAATATTTTAATTCATCTTCTTAATTAGAAGGGATTCAGAAACTGCTTCAACAATAGCATTTAACTGATTTTCGTGTGGTTCAAGAGCAGGGTGGAACCCAGTCTTTGCTCTTTAGCCATGCAGGCACTGTGCTAGCAAAGGGAGGAGAGACAAGTGGTGTGGTGTCTCACTGGATTTTGTGGGCCTCATCATTGCATCCTGCCTTGGGTTCTGTGTATCTGCATAAGCAGCATAAAATTCCTCAGCCCAAAGCCTTCATTGTGTGCAGAGACTTTAGGAATAGGACAGTGATGAGAAGAGGCAGCACCAGGAGAGTCTCCCCAGGTGGGATAATTTAAGAGCAATACTTTTACTCTTTGCTGCTGTATCCACTTGTGTTATCATTTGTTTTGTTTTGTTAGTCTGAAAATATTGTTTCTGATTGAGAAGACAGCTGGAGAGGTATGAAGTGCTTCTCTGAAGACTGAGGATTTAGACAGAGGAAAGGACTAAAAGAGGGAATATCCCTCCCTGCCCTCAAATGCCAGTTAGTTTATTGCAAGTGTTACCCAGGCAAATTGTTATATAACATTTTCAATGCGGCAAGATGAAGCACTCAAAATTGACAAGTGTCAGAGATACAATTGCCTGTGACACAGTCCTTCACGTCACCCAGTTCTGCTGCCTTTGAACATGTGTTCCTGCCAGACCTCTGCTTCACATCATAGCCTGTTTTGGTCTGGGTTCTCTGTGCTCCGGGGTCCTGCCCACTCTCCCAGATGGTTTTTCAGGTGGTTGGTTTTGTTGGTTTTTTAAATGTGCAGGCTCAGCCCAATGCACAGAGGTCAGCAGCAGCTTGGAGGGCTGACCTGATAAATGCTCTCATTGGTGCTGCTACCCACAGACTAACAAATGTTTGTGGCTCCCTCTCTGCGGGGCAGCCCTGTCTCCAAGTTAGAGATGGAGAGGTGAGGTCCAGAGGGAAAAATACCTAAAAGGATGCTGCATAATGGCAGGGCTGCCCACACGGAGCTAAGATCCATTAGCCTTCGTATTTTTTTCCAGGACAAAGCAAGTAATTTGAAGGTTTTCTTTCACTAATTGAAGTGAGATGATTTGTAATTCAGTTGGCACAGGGCACACGTAAAAGGAAATCTTGTTTGGGGTGCCGTTATTTAGACTGTTTTCCAAAGGATGTATTGCAGGAACTCTCTTACCCTTTACAGGCAAAACTTGTGAGTGGGCAAAGTTCTGGCATATAAACAGTAGAGAAATCTTGCGTTTTGTGGGGCTGAACTGCCTCAGTGTTAATGAGCTTCTGGAGTCACCACAAGGCAAGAAAAAACTTATTTTTAGTCTTCCAGGAGTGCTTTGGGCAAGCTATGCCGAGTGCAAGCCTGCCTTGGACTGTCCTTCAGCAACCTGCTAAGCAGCCCTTTGCATCTACACTGTGCAGATGTTCTCTCAATAGGCATTTCTTTGACGTAATTTCAGCGAAGCTTGAATTTGTGAGTGACATTTACCTTAAAATGTTAGGGGAGGGAGAGCTATGAAACAACTGGAGATGGAGCTTGGCTTGTTCAGCCAGGTTGGGCTTCTGATACACTGGGGTGATTTGGTGCCAATTTGGCCTTTGTAAGGTACAAATTAAGGGAACGCAAGCAGCTCTCTCTCCATTTTGTCTCTTAATCCACACCAGACTCCGAGAAGTGTTTGCATACACTGTGCAAATCTTGTGAAATTGGTGGGCCAGTTTGATACCTTAAGGTTTTTAATCTGCTCCCAGATTTCCTGAATTCTTGTATCTAGCAACAGATTTGCAAACATTTGTCACAGAAAGTAGCAATGAAAGGTAAGAGGAATGTGGTTGGAAGTCTCAGTTCTCTGCGCTGCAGGAATAGCAATCCTGTGATTAGGTTTCTGTGTTTCTGACATAATTTATCATTTTGAAGTACAAGGGCTTTTCTGTATGACTGCGATTAAGATTAATGAGGAGATGTGCATTGAAATCTGTATTTACTGTGCTGAACAGCTATCTTCCACACCTGTCAGAGAGCCTTCCAAGGGGCAAAATCATTGCCTTTTGCTGCACTATTGCAGCAGTGCAGACTGCAGGCAGTGTGAGAGGGGACCAGGCGCGTGCCTGTGTGGGACCCCAGCACCAGCAAGGAGAGTCACATGCAAAGTGGAAGCACAACCCTAAGACTGCACATGACACTTTTATTTTGGAAGATGCTCCCTCATTACAGAGTCATAAAAGGAAGGGAAGTGAGGGAAGCAGAGAAGGAGGTTGTAGGAAGTATCAGCTGCAACACTGAAAATGCTCACTCGGTGTTTTATAGGGAAGATCAATCATGCACTGGGTGATGTTGCAATCTGTATTTTTAGGAATGGAATTCCATGAAGAGCTTCATAACCTTGGGACAAAGGAAGGTTTGAAAGGAAGAAAATTAAGCAAAGCCATCGAGAGTTTTGCATGGAATATCACAGTGCTGAAGGTAAGCACAGAAAGCACCTCCTCATGTCTCCTATTAACCTTATAAGCAAACCTTTGCTCTTTTAGCTCATCTGTTTGTACTGTGTTACTAATACTGAAACAACATGTTCTTTTTTTAATGGGATGTATAAATTGCACCCACTTGTTGATATTTATCAAATATACCTAATTACACCTCTGATTTGGAAGCTGTGGAAGGGAATTTATCTAAGCCCCAACAGAAAAGGCAGCTTGTGGTTTGTATGCTCAGGGACCTGGCTTTCTTATCTGTTCTGCCCCGCTCATCCTGAAAATGATCTGTCTGAGGTCATTGTGTTTCAGATACTTGCTTTGTAAAATGAGAACTAGAGCATCTCTTTGGAAAGGGACAGGGCAGGAGGGGCTGTCATGAGGAACACTGTAGGTCCTTCAGGGTTATATTTCAAAAGTGAAGCACTGTCCAAACAGCTGAAAAGGGGATTTTCATCCCTCCGTGCTGGCTGCCCAGTGACACACCTTGTGGTGTAATAGATACTCACCAGGCTTTAGCTACTGGTTCAGCACCAATCAACCCCGAGTTGTCACAATAGCTGTGTGACTGAGCCTGGGGGAAGACACCCAAGGACAGCCAAAGATGGAAAAAGGAGGGGATCTGGTGCAGCCCCAGCAGAAAGCGAAGAGAGGGCCTGAGCCAAGTGTTCAGGTCGTTAGCATTAAACTCACACTTTCTTTCACAGCCTCATTTCCCACTTTGCTCTGATAGATCACACTTTAATTTCTCCCTGCTCTGTCTGTGCTGCTCCCTTCCTCCAGCTCCTGTTAAGCAGGTTGCCTTGTCTGACAGCATCTCCCTGCTACCTCCCAATGCCTCTTTCCCTTGGCTGGCATCCCAGAGCAAGCTAATTGATGAGAGGGAATTTTTACTAAATTCCTCATCAAATATACCCTAAATGTAGCGTGCAACAGCGGTAGCAAGAGTAGTAGGAGATGCATACATCAGCATTGTGGTGCTGGAAAGAGCACTAATGTATCTTGAGCAGGAGAGGGAAAAAGAAGTTGGGAACAGAGGGGGTGAAGAGCGAAAGTGGGTGGGAGAGGCCATTGGTAGTAGAGATAAAGGGTTAGAGAAGACCTGGGTCACCTGTAGTTTCTTGCTTACCTTGATTGACCATGAGAGCGAGGGAAAGTGAGGAGTGGAATGAGTTTTGGCTCAGTTGATAGGACCTCTGGTGAAAAGGCAGCCAGTTCCAACATCATGGAATGGGCTGACCTATTCCACACAGCATACCAAGACAAGTAGCTAAAGAGGACCAAAAATAAAAGCGCATTAGGCAGTTCTGAACATTTTTCTGAATACCTTTAGCTGTGTTAGGTAAAATAAATGCCTCATGCTCAGAGTCACTCTAAACACAGAGTTACTCTAAACTTTTTCAATTTCTAGATGTTTGTTAAATGAGAAGCTTGCAGCTCTGAGGGTGACCTATGATTAATGAAGGCACAAGTAGGGTATCAGAGAAACATTTTCCATGAAAAGGAATTGCTGCCTAGCACTTATTGTAAACATGTTGAAGAGCTTTTAAAACATCTAGTCAAGGCCAAGGAATAATTGACTTGTTTCATTTCTAAGCCACAACTTCTTTTCTACCTTTCTCACACAATAAAATATTAACAGTTTGTGACAACGGAATGCACATGAGACGTCTTTTCATTCTGACTGAAGTCCAACTCAGTCAGACATTAGAAAACTGGGAATTAAGTTGTACCTCAGGTGTCTAATGTGGGACTGTCTGTCATTGTTCTAATTTGTCCATTCGTTTATTTTTTTCTACCCCCCTCCCACCCACTTAGAAAGTACTACCTTTCAGTGACCATGCCCCTAACAAACCTATTTGCTGATTACAGCTGCATCTCATGTTTGGCACTGACGTCCCTCAGTGCTGGTGAGAGCTCCTCAGGAGGATTTGGTGAGGAGAGACCAACAACCCTGCCACACTCAAGCCTTTGGTGTTCCCATATGTCCAGTAGTACGGTGGACACTGCAAGTGTATTTCACTAGGTGTTGGTATAGTGTCATAAAAAAGGACAAAAATAGCCCCTAACATCTCCCAAGTGCATCAGCTGCTTTCACAGTATGTGCGGTGAGTGAATGGCTGATGAGGGAAAGCCTCTTTATGTGCTCAAGGTTGTTGGAGGCAATTACATCATGCGACAGGAGTCAGTTTGTGTGAGGTGCCCATGAGCAAAATAGCAGGTATTATGTTGTGCTTGTGCCTGTGAGATGATTAATGGTCTTTTCCTGGGCTAGTGAAGCCAAGGCATATTTAATTAATGTGTTTCTTTATAAAGTCTCATTGCAGTAGGTAGGCTTTGAATACAAAGAGGAGATGCAATAAGAAATTGCTACTGGCAAGGTAATTAAATAGTTACAGAGTGCAAGATTAAAGTGTATTTTGTAAAAATCATACATTCTTCATGTTTAAAAATGCCCTGGGGTACTTTTAAGAGGTGAATCAAAATAGTGTGTAATTTTCTCCCTTAGTTTATATAAATGTAATTACATATTAGTAATACCCACATTAAAGACAAACCGTTTGCCAGAAGGTAAAAATGTCAGTAAGAAGATGGATGTTGGTGACAGTCTTAACAAGTCAGCTTTGACATGGATGCATATTTTTAAAATGTCACATCTTCCTATTTGGTCACATGTTGTGTAAAATACTGTCAGGCTCACAGTCAGTAATATTGAGAGGCATAACTTAGGGTACACTAGGCAGAAGACTCATATTCTCCCAGTGATATTGCAGGAATGGTTATGTTCCCAAATTTAGTCTCACTTCCGTGTTTGTTTAAATGCAGCACCAGCTCTGTGTCTTTGTTTTGTTCTCTGTATTTAACTGAGTTCCAGTAAAATGCAAGGGTAGCAAAAGGAATTTTGTGTTTACCCCCTCATGGATGGTGTTAGGAACTGTTCATTTCACCCTAACAGGCCTGCAAAGCTGCTCGGCTCAGCTGAGGTAACTGTTCTGGTCTGACCCTCTCTTGTCACAGAAGTTCACAATTCATTGTCATGAGATACTTCTTGTTTTTTAAAACAAGCCACTATCCATTTCACTGAGCAGAGGCTTTCACCTGGGTGCGTGGGCTCGTGCTTGTTTCTCCCCCAGTGCTGGTGCTCCTCCCGCCTTCTGCTGAGGAGGTCACCTCCTCTCTGACTGTGTGGCTGCTTTTGCAGCAGGCATGGGCTCCTCCTGCCTGCCCTGGGAGGCAGAAGCTGAGAAGCCTCATTAGGGCAGGTCTGACCTTGAGCTGTAACCCTGCACTCAGTGCCGCCGCAGAGCACTAGGCGGCTTTCAGGTCAGGTCCACTCATGTACCTGTGGGTGATGGGCATGCAGAGCCAGCCTAGGTGTGCTCCTGGCCCTCTTGGCACGGGACAGTACCAGCTGCCACCTCTCCTGGGCCTCTTCTGCCCACTCGGTCTGCCTTTCCCGTGGGATCTTTGCAGTATCATTTTGCAGTAACTGAGGCACTCTCAGCATCTGTCACATGTGCAAACCACCGATTCAATGGCTGCTTTATGAGTTTTTGAGAATGTTTGGGGAAAAAAACCTTGTAACCTGCAAAACTACTCTCCTTGCTGAGGCTAAACTGTCACAGACTACCAGGAGGTGTTTACTTGAGCAAAGAAGTTGGGATCTGCCCGAGTCCCAAGAGCCTGTCAAGTAAGTCAAACAAAGTCTGAGTATGTTGTCTATGGTTCAGATTTATTGCTCTCACGTGGACATGCTTTGATTGTCTGCAGACATATTTTCCTGGGCTACTTGTGCTTTGGTGGGTCAGCACATACAAAGTCTAGAAGCAATATCATGGGGTTCTTCCCTGCATGCTGATGGTAAATATCTAGATATTTAATATAACAACATACTGACTTATGTATAGACAAAACATGGGAAGGAAAAGATGAAGTGGCATTTACTGTTTTGGTCTTCTACTGAAAGGGAAAACACCCAAATTCTTGTATTTTCTCTGAAATGCACGTTTTCTTTAATGTTTTTTTGATGCCCATGGTAAGATTTCTCATCTGCTGTCATGTGTTCTTTCTTACTAGGACTCCAACAGTTAGTACATGCTACAAGACATCGAGTGGTTACATTTTCAGGGATGGTTTCAGCACTCATCCATGAGTGTATCTGTTAATTATCATGCATTTAAATTAATGCTGATTAGATATATCAAGAGAGAGGTTGCTGAATGCAGAAGGCATACAATTATTAAATTGCTAATGCAGTTCAGTCTTTGGGAGAGGAATCTGCTATTTTATGGTGTCATTGTGATCAACGTTAGCTCTGGTGTAAGTGATTTTATGTAGCAAAAAGGTGCACAAAGAGCACTTTTGCAGGCTGACGTCCACAAATTACCTCTTTCTTTGCCTCAGTCATTTGTGACAATCGGCCTTCAGTTGCTTCAGGACCTGCAGCATCCAGAGCCCTCACTTGGTTTGCAGAGCCCCAAATGCACACTTTAAGGCTATTCAAAGAGATAAAAGCCAGGGTTCTGAAAGATGTACATACAAGACTATCTGGCTTCACCTCAGCTGAGATGAATTTGGCATCACTGTAAGTTGCTGGTTTTCTTTAGGAAGAAAAGCTCCGTATCAGACAGTGATTGTTATTCTAAACCACCTTAAACACAGAGTGTCTGATAATCTTTGGAAGAACTAGGTCCATTCAAAGCATTAATTTAAGCATTATTGTAGTGCACTGTTTTTGAATGGATACTCTACAGTAATCTAAAAGCATCTTGTAAGAGAGATTTATTTCAGTCTGTTCGCATCAGTCCTTTTTCCTGCAGTAGGCAAGGGCCATGGCTTTGTTCCTTAGCATGCTACAGAGTGGACAACAGAGCAGCCTGGTACAATCTTAGGAACATTACATGTGATTAAGCACAATGGTAACAATATATTCCGTTATATGATTGCTGCCAAAGGATTTGCTTGACATTTTACCCTATCTAGATTTTAAGCAAGAGCACGATGAATTCATGAGTCCCTGCAGAGCTGCTGCGTTCTATGTGCCATTTATTTCTTTCACAGTAAGTGTAAGTTAGGCTTTCCCCTGACCCCCCGAAAATTCCTCGTGTCTTATCTCCCTCCTTTTCCCAGTATTATCACTGTGGACATAAGCACACGGGAGCTCAGTTTGTGAAACTGCAAAAACAGATGGAACCCAAGCCATAGTGTTTTCTAACATTTAGAAACTCTAAACTGAAAAATTTAAAAATTCTTTTTATTTGCTCTCATATTCTGACAGTGATAGTCCAGCAAGAGCAGTAGGCAGGAGTGGTTTGTGTGGCCTGGAGTCTTCATGCCTGCCTTTAAATGCAGGGCTAATTGTGTTATTCTGTGTGTACTTGTTTTCTCATATCCAGATCTAGGTAAATATATTTTAAATAAGGTTATCCCAAAGGCTCTTCTTGTAGAGAGACTGAATGTCTTTCCTGCTATCTAGTCCCCACATTGCTTGCAATTCCTTGGTTGCTGCAGTTCACAGTGGTGTGTCAAGCTTTTAAACCTCTCTAGGCTGTGTGCCCTGGCTACTTCGGAGGGATCTGCTGCTTTTAGCTGAGACCTGCTCATCTGCAGCTGAGATTGGCCAAGCCTGTCAGTCTGTGATCGACAGATTTGACAAACATACAATGAAATGCAGAGCTGCTCTAATTATTCATGTAGTTACTGGATCAGCTTAGTCTCTTACACATGAGCTGAAGGACAAAAATAATACAGAACTGCTGGCTTTCTGAGAGTGCTAGAGAGAAGGTGAAGAAGTCCATCAAGGTCAACATCTATTTAGTCTGGTAAATACCAACCTGCTTAGTTTGAGCAGTTTATTTAAAAGTAAGGGGAAAGACGAGGGAAAGGAAAGATTTAGGTTGTTCCTTATTGAGTCTGTGAAGAGAGTGGAGAAGTTGCACGGGAGTGCAGGTTGTTCGCAGGCCCTTTGTGTGCTCTGAATGCAGTGGTGAGTGCTGGGGAGTCTCCCAGCCCCAGAGCTGCTTCCACTGCAAAACCTGTGCTCCTGGCCCTCAGATCAGTCTCTAGGGCTCCTCTGCATGTGGAGGTGTTGCAAGATCTTTCTGGAGTAGGGAATTTAGAGTCCTCTAAATGATACTCAGTTACAGCATAAGGAGGTAAAAGTGTGTGATCCACATGCAAAGCTGTTTTGATCAATGTGTTTTGTAAACTAGGGGAAGCAAGCCCTGTGATCACTAGGTAGGATAGGAAGACCTTTCTGGTGCCTAGCAGAGTGCTGTTCTCTGCTGATCTGGTTGAGAAATGCTTCCTTCATAAGTGGTGAATGCATTGGTTTTTACCTGTCTTGCCTTAGCCCAGAGGCAGGAACCAGAGCTCTTTAAAAGACTTGGTGGACTTTGTCAGTTGTATCTAGTGATGGAAACTTCTCAAGTTACTTCAACAGTGTGTATTAGGGTAGAAGGAGTGTAATACCAGTCTGTCAGGAGTACTAGTTAATCAACTGGAATATCCTGTTCCTCTTGGCCCTCAGCCATGCTGCTGGATCATTGCTCCGGGGAGGATGTAGTGAGCAGTCTCCAGTGAGTATAGCATGACCTTCCTGGGTACCTGGCTGTTCCCTGCTAGTTTTTGAAGCCCTAATGGTGTCTCTGACAAGGTCAGTGTTTTCTTGGCCAAGGAAAATTCCAAGACAGGAGTTGGATTTAGAACAAGTTAAATATTTGTGTGTGTTGAAAACATACCTCAAGGCCACCAAGGTAATCTTAAATCTGCAAATACCAAATGATGGCAATAGCAGGGACTAAGGGGGGAAGGGAGAGCAAAGATCACCAGGGTTCATAGCTCTTGCTCCTTCATGATCATGTGAGTTTCTGAAGAGATGTAGCAGGGCATGGAGTCCCAGGATGGTCTGACAATGAGGAGAGACTTTGTCCCCTATTAATCATTTATTGCTGGGGTTTTGTTGAATGATGTCACATCAGGAGTGTTCCATTAATTGGCAAGAAGTGATTGTCCAGCCATTCAGGTCAGGCAGTGCTTAAGTGTCAAGGCACAGGGATCCAAATGGACCTGCACTTGCCTGCCTGCAGCGCTTGTGCTTGTGGTGAGCAGCACTCACCTCCCCACATCACACAGCCCCTGCAGAACCAAACCCAGTTCGTAGTGTCTGTTCAGCCAGGGGGCATGCACAGTATTCTGTCTTTTCTCCGGCTTTAACACCTATAGAAAATAGGACTGGAAGGGTCTGTGAGAGGCTGTGTAGTTCCTCCTGCTGATGAATCTTTAGCTGCTGTGGATCTAAGCCCTGCTCAGATATTTGGCATGGAAGGTGCTTGGTATGAGGCTGTAGTGTTTTCCACAGTGATGTGGCAGACTCAGGGAACCACTTGGCTCTTGGGGAAAGAGCTGATGGCCAGTCATCTGAGCAGAAACATGTGTCTCTGCCAATTTTCTTTCTTTACTCTTCCTCCTTCAGCACCAGGGGTCTCTCTGCAATTCAGATCTAAATATTATTCCTTCAGTTCTGATGGGACTGTGTGTGTGCAAACCCACATGCATGTATGTGTATAGGAGGTGAGACAGGCCATCGAATATGTATGCAGAACGACCGTAACTTTGGCATAAGAAAAGATATTAGAAAAGTGAACGATGTCATGGAAAGCCTGGAGGGATACCTTGCTTAGTCCTTGAACGTGAGTAAAATTAGCCAGAGATAGATGGCAACCAATCTTGTGATATGCCTTTTATTTTGAGTGACGGGACACGTTGCCAAAAGCCATGGATCTGATGCCAAGCTGCTGGCTGTGCACACAGGGCAAGATGCATCGTGTTGCACTGAGGGTGGTGGGAGACAAGGCCAGAAGCATGGGGGGCCGCTATGCCTGGTGCCCCTTGTGCGAAGGCCACCTCAGCAGCATGGGCTTTGAGCCCAGGCGAGGGTTGGCACACTGAGGTGCTATGTGGAAAACCAATTTTAGTGTTGCTTCACAAATGGAGACCTGTCAAGGTGCTTAAAAGGCATTAGTCTGCCAAAGTAGGTGTCCAGCTCTCTCCTTGTGTAGGCTGGCAGCTCAGTGAAGCTCTCTGCTTAGTCATCTGTCCTGCCTCAGTTACCGCTCTGTGCCTCACTGTCATCTCAGCGTTTGCTGTCTCTCCTCCCCAGCCTCAAATCCCCATTCCCTCTGCTTTGCCCCAGTTGAGTGTTATCATCTAAGTCACGCTAATTCATGGGGGTTGAACCATTGTGCTCTTTGTCTTACCTGTGTGTCCTACTCTCCCCCATCCTTGATCTGGACTAAACTCCCCATGGCTCTGGCGCTGTCCCTAGCTGTGATGCAGTTCACATGAGTTTAGCACTCTTATATTCTGTGCCAGTTTGCCCTGGGGTAACTGTGTGGGACCTGGCACCGCTGCACTTGTGCTGCTGGCGCAGACCTGTCAAAGCCTGAGCCCCAGCTGTGCTGCTGACGTCCCTCTTCTCTACCAGCCTGGCAGGGATTTTGGCACCTGGGTGTGAAGGCCAACTTCTCCCGAGGGGATGTGTCATCCGGTCCAAAAACTATGCTCAGGGAAAGTAATTAATAATGTTCAGGTGATGGTGTGTGAATACAAAGAGGGTTTGTTCTCTGAATGCCCTTTTGAGCAGCAGCAAGATTATGACCTCTGAAGAGTAGGTAGGGTTACAAATCTATTGAAGATACCTCTGGAGTAAAAGGAGCTAGTCCTGCACAATATGTGTGCTTGAGAAGAACTGCAGAACTATGCTGAAAGTTGGTGCTATTAAAAAGGGGAGAGGGGGCACGAGGGGAGGGTGACTGAATGTTTGTATATGGTTCTCTGCCAAAGGACGATTGCTTGTGTGTAAAAATTGGGTCAGTGTCATCTCCCATCCCTTGGAGGAAGAGACAGTGTAGGCAGAAACTGCAGGTGGCATAGGAACTTCAGCAACTTCTGCCACCATCCCCTCCCTCCCCTGCAATGGTGACATTTTCATCTGAGACATGGATATCAAAGACTGCTGTACTCGGCTGTTGAGTTAATTAACACAACCTGGAAGTTGAGAATCTAGTTTGTGCCAATCTGACAACATGACCTCATTCGGAGGAATTAAAAAGGCTGTAATGAAAGTATAAGTTTCAGCAGAAATTCACACGTTTCTTGCTTCTATCTGTCAATGGCTGTACTAAGAAGAAAGAATAAAAGAAGAGCAGCTGCCTCTGTCAGGTGTTGCAGGTTGCATTATAGTGCAAGCTGAGCCCCAGCCCTGCCCCTCAGGGCTTGGGCAGCTCAGTGTGCGGGAGGGGTGGGAGGCTTTTGTCTGGGCCCTCGGAGTGGCACTGGGCATGTGCCTCAGGTGGAGCCTCTGCCCCAACACCTGACCCTAGTGAGGGGCTGGGAGAGACCTTTTTTTTCCTGGCTTGGCAGTGTCCTGCACTGCCTTACCTGGATATTTCTGATACTGAAGGCCACGGTGGTCTTCGTGTCAGTGTGGTCAGTTAAGCAGTGCAGTATTTCTCATTTATGGAGAGACACAAAATGGGTGCTTTTTCTTGGACTCAGGGACAGACTGTTGCTTAGAAAACTCCAGTTATCCCTCTATGCAATTTGCAGGATTCCTGATGTCCCTTAAATAAAATAAGAGATATCGGGTTGTACAATTATTATTGAAAATGCGTGTTAAATTTTAAAATAATTTCAGGTGTATTTTGATCTGCATACATTTAGCAAATCCACTTTACAGCCTAGAAGTTACATTTGCTGTGCTCATCTCATCGTAGCTAGCACATACTGCTGTATCTCACCCATGCAGAGATGACACAGATGATGCCTACCAAGGTGTTTTAAACTGTGGAATGCCGCTGTGGATCAACCTCCTGTGTCCGGGTAAAGATCTGGTGGAGCTGTGATTGCTTAAAGACTATCAAAATATGGGTAGAGAAAATGCCCTTTGTTTTCTTCCAAATGTGGAGCTGGTGTGTGTACACTCGCTGTCCATAGGCTTGTGTTCCTATACTGTTAAATTCCCTGGTTCATTTAGACAGGGGTTTTTGTGTCACTGGGGAATTTCTTGTTTTGTCAGGCTGTGCACACGTTGCTGTCCTGCGAGCAAGTGCGTGTCTGAACGAAGGGCTCCACCTCTCAGGGGTTTCGTGGTGGGACAGGGCATGAGGGAACCTCCACCTACAGTTGTTTTTTTTCTGAATTTTTATAGGGCTGTTGAATATCAGGGAGAGACCGGGGTACTGACTTGTACATGGTGGGAACATAAAGAGAGGATCACTTGTACGTTGTTTTACCCCCCCAGCATTTGCTGATTGTTGAATCTGAGCTGTGCTGTTCTCTGGGAGCTGTAACTGGTGCTAGTCTGAAACGGTTATGTTTGAATGGTATGTGCTGAGAGCTTTAACGTCTTCTAAAAATTACCTTTGTGGTATATTTTGAGCTTGTTACAGCTACTGTCAGCGGATCTCATAGAGTTTCCCGAGCTGAGCTTATAATTGATGGCAAGCTGACTGCCCCTTTTGTTATGTGAATTATGTGCCAGCGTCTACAAAAGCTGCTCCCTGTGGGGGAATGGGTGTCTAATTTAAGATAGCTCCCTGGGGGAACTCAGAAGGTGATGAAAGCTCCATCCCAACTTCCTCCTCTGTGGTTGCTGAGAGAGTGTCTGGGTTTTCCCTGGCACTGTCGGTGGCCTCAGTCAGATCTGGTAATGTACTTTATAACTGAATAATACCTGGCCCCCGTGCTTTGCTGAAGCTGGGGGGTAGCATGTCTCTGCATGAATGCCAAGTCCTCCCTTTCTCCTTCCTGAGCACTGATAGGAATCCTCTCTCCACATGTCAGAATGTGCACAATGCCATTGCCAGCCAGGGCCTTTGACTTCGACACTTGTGTGAGTATAGCAGTCAGGGGAGCTGAACTCTGAATCCAGCAGGCAGTGATTTGCTGGCATGACCTTCCCTGTTTTCACTGTGCCAGCATAGCTTCCCTTACTGCCTCCTGACACTGAAAAGAGAAAATGTTCATCCAGACCACTACGTATTCTGAGGGCTGCAGTTAAAATAAAATGCTCTTTGACTCAGTGGGAGTATTGATTCATTTTTGTTGCCTGAGCCACTATCAGTAGAGGGCTGTGGAGTAAAGACACTGTGTTAACATATGTGATTATTGGCAATATGGATCTGCAGGGAGGGCTGGGACAGTTAGTGAAAAGCCACAAACTGCCTTAAGGGAAAGTTGTAGGTGTTCAGTGAGACCAGGCGTTTGTGCTGCCATTATTCTTCACAGATGTTATGGTAGATCCCATAAGCCCTAAATGTGTGAGGCATTCCAGAAAACTTGCACAGGAGCTAGGGAAATTGGAGGCCCAAGTGCTTGTGGGGGCAAGTAAGCTTTACTGTATGAACAATGGATTGGGAAACTGCAATCTTGTATCTTTGACAGCTACAGTTTTTTTTTACCTGGGTCAGATGAATTCAAGTGCAAGGTGATGAAACCTGCAGGAGATAAAGGTCATTTTCTTATTGGTCATTTCCCCAGCTACAGGTGGGATCCATTTGTGGAGAAAAGCAGAGACAAAACCAGTGATTCTGGTGCTGTGGCAGCTGTTATTTATTTTTAGATCACAAAAAGAAAAGGATGGCGTTACTGATGTCAGAAAGGCTATGTTCATATGAGAGCCAATTAAAAATACACAACAGAGGAGTAAGTTAAAATGCTTATGTAGTAGTTTTTTCTCCAACATCCTCTACTTTATTGATCAGATAGATATTGGCAGGAGGAGCCTTACTGATAGGTTGTGATCTTTCTGAATAGAATGGGGAGTGGTGATAATTGCATTTAAGTGCTCTATGTGTTCTCACTCAGTGTCCCTGGGTTCCTGCTCTTTGTGATGCTCATGCAGGTAGCAGTGGGGAGCAGGTGAGCTACATGAAGGCACTGAAAAGCACTTGAAATTTTTTTTATGTTTTCAAGCACTGACAAAGGTGATGGGAGTTGGACAGCCTGAGGGGCCTAACTGAGCAGTCTGGGATGAGTGGGCTGAGACTGGGGGCTGCCAGCAGCATCGAAAGGACAGTTCCCTTCGAGAGTGGCTCAGTGGATACTGAGCTGGGTAGCATAAATTCATTGTCTCCAACCCTCCCCATAACTTTGGAGTTACTACTACTGCCCTCTGTATCAGGCTTAAAAACTGAGTTAAATTTTGCTGATAAGCCTCTTGTTTTCTGTGGTATAGCATCGTAATGGATTGTAAGTCATGCTTGTTCAGTTTCCCTTACTGACATATTGGGGCAGTGAATGTGTAAATGAAATACTACCTTCCCTATCCTGCACCACTTAATTTTTGTGCTTGGCTCACTCAGTTTGCTGTGTGTCTCCATTCTCATCCTTCCCATTCCTATGTCTGTTTCTGATCCCTGCTGGTTTTCTCCTCCCCTCTCAGTTGCTTAGTTTCAGTGACTCGCTGCCTGCTGGGTCAGTGCTGCTTGCAAAAATAACCATACCCACTCCTGTTTGTACTTGATTTCCCATCTGCACTGGGAGGGCAAGTCTGGAATTCTCCCAGGGGAATTGAGCCCTGTGAACGTGAGGCCCATGGCCTCTGTGTCCACAGAAGCCTCTTTAACCACTGGCTGGGGGAACATAAGCAAAGAGGGTGGCTCAGCTCTGCTTTTACTGAGCTCACTGCCCAGTCTCACCAGCAAACCTGCCTGACTGTGGGGGACCAGAATGACGGGGATAAAGTGGATCAGAGCGTTTGCTTAGGGATCTTCTAAACACCTGTTCCCTCCTAGCAGTTTGTTGTAGTTTAGACAGCGGTTTTGTTTTGGTTCTTTTCTTTTTGTGACTTAACCTTTCATGTGATTTGGAGGTTTTGGTCTCAGCTCAAAGCTTTCTGCTTCAGCATAAAGTTGTTTATGGCTTGTGAACAGGTTACAAACTGACTGCCCACAGCACCTTACGTGAAGGGAGGGGAGCAGCCAAACCAGAGGGGTGTCATACCCCTGCTGGAGCAATAGGAATAGGGAACCTGCATGGCTTCTGCAGCTTCCCATGCCCCAGTCAGCTGGTGATGTTGGCCAGCACCACTGCAGCAGGAGGATTTGCAAACCATATAGTTGCTAAGACAGTAGTGCTTGTGACGCAGGGTTACTGAGAAAGGAGAAGCGTAAGGGGCTGTGTGCAAGAGCTTTTCATGAGAGTGCTCTGTTACCTTTCCAGAAATGCTGTGCTCTGACTGGCACAATTTGATTTTTTAGTTAGTGTTAAGCACAGCTGTAGGTATTTTTTTTA
This sequence comes from Empidonax traillii, assembly GCF_003031625.1. Taxonomy (NCBI): domain Eukaryota; kingdom Metazoa; phylum Chordata; class Aves; order Passeriformes; family Tyrannidae; genus Empidonax; species Empidonax traillii. The sequence continues at coordinate 314,607 of NW_020955792.1, forward strand.
GCTGTGTTTGTGCAAAATTGCTGCAACACTCTCTCCCTCCAAAAAAAAGCCCCAAACCAGCACAGGTGCCTGTTTTCTTCAGTCAAAAGAGAATCAGCCACTAAACTTTTCAAGGTTCTAAGGAACTTAAGGGACATTTTGTTGTCAACACTGAGATGAAGGACATGATTTTGATGTTAACTGTGTGCTTTCAGCCTGGGCAGCTGTGCGTCAGCACAGAGGGCACCAGGGAGCTGGGGCTGCCAGCTATTCCCAACCAAATGTTTTGCTTTGGGGTTGCTTTGCACGGGTGTTTTGTTAGCTGCAAAACATCTATTTTCCTGAAGCTGGTCCTTTTACTCAGAAAAATTAAATGCAAAAAAACCCTGTGCACTTTCTGCCTCAGTTTTCTTCCCCTTGTTCTGTTTTTCTGGGATCTCTGGACTTTACTGGAGTTACCAGCAGGTGCTGGTACAGGTACCTGTGGGTTTTGTGACAAAGGGAGGACTGAGAAATAAATGCCTGGACATACAGCTTTGATTTCCATCTCATGGCTACATATCAAAAATAAATTGTGCTCCAATTTCTCCAGTGAAATGGGATTTTCTTAGTATCAGTTGTGCACTTCTGGGCTCCCAGTCAACCTTTTCATTTCAAACCTATCACCAGAACAAAAGGCAGGTTCCCAGCATGGGGGGGTTGACAGCGAGAGTCCATACATTTGTGGCCGTGCTTGCAAACTGTCTGCTAGATGGAGTGCCTGAGAGACACACAGGCAGCTGAACAGCTCAGCACATGGCTAACATCAAATTAATGGCATTATTTCTGAAAGCAAATTCCTACTGAAACACAGTTACAGTCAATGTTCACATTCATTGCTTTTGACAGCCTGATATAACGTAATTTAATTTAAATACCCAGATGAGAGAGAAGCATAGGCTTTTTTAAAAAAAATGAAAATAAAAGCCCACTCTTTTTATACATAAAACGCCTGCTTGAAGGAATAAATTAGTAGCCATACAGTGCAATTGGTTTGCAAGAGCCCCTGGATTTCAGTGGAGAGCTCTGTTTGATGATCAGTAGGGAAGGCTATAGCAGGAGTGCTTTTGCCACTTTGGTGTTTTAGCAAATGCTTGACGTTAGTTCCTTGTCAGGCTTTGGTCTGGGGCCAGGAGGGTTTGGAAGGGCACTCAACTGTTTCAGAGAGCTAGCTGGCCATGTGTGCCCTTCACCTTTATCTTGCTAGGCAAATGCTGTAAGAGAACTACAAATACTGGCAAGGCCAACAGCCAGAATCAGAAGTTTTTCTAAGTATTTGCTAATTGCATGGCTGTTCTCTTTTGAGGTTCTCCTTGTAGGAAAGAAGTGTTTTGTTCATTTCTGCCTCCCAGGCTGCCCTCAAGGTCTGTGTTTGGCTGTGTCACATGGTTTGGGAATATATAAGTTGTGGGCTGGCAGTTTTGCAAAAACTGTGGACCCTTGCCCACTGTAGTACAGTGGGGGCTGTCTCTTGGTATCCAGCAGAGACATTTAGATTTTAACTGCACCTTTCCAATAGCTGGAAAAGAAGGTGAGAAAAGGTGTTTTTCAGGGGAGTGCCATATCAGCAGAGGCAGACAGCATTCCCTCTTCCCAGCTGCTCATGTCATGGCTTGTGCTCTGGGGTTGACTGCTTGGCTGTACAATGATCCAGCCTCCTTAGAAAACCGACCAGGCTACTGCAGAACACCTCTGCCCAATCCCTTTAAGTCATCCTCTCCAATACAGACCTTCTGGGTTGAGACCCAAATGGCAAATAAAATCAGATTAAAAGTTTTGGAGTGTGTGTGGGACAGCCTAATATTGAACAATGGTCAGAATGGTCTAGTTCGGGAGTTTAAATGTAAGTAGTTAAAATCAGATAAACTGGTTTTCAGGTGATGTGGATATTGTTCTTAACATACCACATTTACTCTTTTAGCATCAGGCTCCATCCCTGGGTCAGAATACCCCTCTGCAGTCACAGATCCAGTGGATCTGTGTGTTAGCAAGTCTGTGTGTTAACAAGTTAAGGCCGTTTGATTTCTGCTTTACTTCACTCATTATTTATTTATTCTATTTATTAAAATGTATTTATCAATTTTTCTTGACTTCTTCTTTGTCCCTTTGCTGTGGTATCTAAAACATCTACAGCGATCTGTGCCTCAGAGAGGACCGGGCTGCTACACTGGAACCTGCTGGGTGGACAGGGCAAGATACAGCTGAATGGGTTCTGTGGAAGGGCCATAATCCAGACCCCCTGCCAGCTTTTGTTTGAACTGCTGAGAGACTTTTATGCTTTTGTACTGGGCCAGGTTGCTCTGGAGCCGCCATGTGAATTTTCCCAGTCCCCTGCAATAACGCTGGAGGTGTTCTCTCGCTCTTACAACTGGTTACACTGGGAAAGAGACTGTGCTTTGTAAATGGTATTTGCAGAGATGGTTGCCCTTGGCTCTTCACCCAGCAGTTGTCCTTAGGTTAGGTGCTGGCTGGGATGTATCACCTTGGGCCTGTGTGTCTTGGCAAAGCAGGGAGTGCCTGCAAGGTCTCCAGTGTTGCTTGCAGATGTGATTTCATTTTCAAGAGTTGTGCAAATATCGGGTGCAAACAGGATTTTTTTTACCTGAGTAAGTAGTAGAACAGCTGGGATACACAGTGCAGTCAAGACTGTTTCTGTGCTCCTGGTGCTTTTCCTGGGAAAATGAGCTTGAGTTTCTTTCTACTCTCTGAACCCACTCAGGCCCCTGTGCTGTGAGAGACAGGCAGGAAAGCCTGGAACCGGCATCCATATGGCTGGTTCAAGAAATAAATGGAGAAAGGATGAAGTGAGGAATAATCTGGGTTAGAAAAAAAAAGACTGGGAGATTGATTCTGTTAACTATCCATCTCCTCCTCTCTGTCATCTTCCTCATCCTTGCTTTCCTAGTTGTCCTAGCTGCTGGCTACAATGCATTGAGCTTATCAGCCCTAAAGCTTCTGACCTTGTTGCTTGGCACAACCTTTGATTCCACTTTAACTCTCATCTAAAAACTCATGTTCATCTTGTATCAAAGCTGCACACGACAATCTATTCCAGAGGAGTTACTCCTTCCTGCTCTTGCTTACGGAGATTTAGCAGTTCCTATAAAGGTGACTGCCTTTCCCTGGTGTATTTGGTTTCTGTGGCCAGGTTTTGGTAGCGGGGGGGGCTACAGGGGTGGCTTCTGTGAGAAGCTGCCAGAAGCTTCCCCGGTGTCTGATAGAGCCAACGCCAGCCAGTTCCAGGATGGACCCGCCGCTGGCCAAGGCTGAGCCAATCAGGAATGGCAGTAATGCCTCTGTTATGACATATTCAAGAGGGAGAAAAAAAGTTACTGTGCAGGTGAAAATTGTAGCCAGAGAAGAGTGGAGTGAGAACATGTGAACAACAAAGTAGACACCAAGGTCAGTGCAGAAGGAGGATCTCCAGGTGCTGAAGCTGTGCCCCTGCAGCCCATGGAGGACCATTGGGGTGCAGAGACCCACCTGCAGCCCAAAGAGGAGCCCGTGCTGGAGTGGGTGGATGCCCGAAGGAGGCTCTGACCCCATGATGGAGCAGGTTTTCCTGGTAGGACTTGTGGCCCTATGGGGGACCCACGCTGGAGAAGCCTGTGCCTGAATAGCTGCACCGTGTGGATAAATGACCCACGTTGCAGCAGTCTGGCAAGAACTGTTGCCTGTGGGATGGACTCATGCTGGAGAGGTCCATCGAGGACTGTCTCCCATGGGAGGGATCCCATGGGAGCAAGGAAGGACTCTTCCTCCTTGAGAATCAGCAGAAACAACAACTGACTGCAACCCCCATTCCATATATCCCTGCAGTGCTTTGGGAGAAGGGGTGGAACTTGGAAGGAGAGAGCTGTAGGGGGAAGGTGTTTTTAAGTTTTATTTTACTTCTCATTCTCCTTCTCTGATTCTGTTTGTAATAAATTTAATTAATATCCCCACTTTGAGTCTGTTTTGCCCATCGCAGTGATCAGTAAGTGACCTTTCCCAGTCCTTATCTCAACTCATGAACCCTTAATTATATTTTCTCTCCTCTGTCCAGTTGCAGAGGGGAGTGAGAAAGTGGCTTTAGTATCTGGAGTCCAGCCAGGGTCAACCTACTACACCTAGGTGGATATTTTCTTTTTCATCTCAACATCTCAAATCTGTTCTTGATGTGATATAATTGATTCTCAGCTGTGTTTCCTTCCTGCACATTTTTGCTTGATCCTAGTTTGGGAAATGGGAGAGAAGGTCTCTGGCTGTCAGTTACATGCTGATAGACCAAAATGAGATGCTCAGTTTGATGTCTGAAATTACTAGCAGACATTGCAAAACATGATTCAGGCCCCAGCAAGCGCTTGGTTGGATTGCCTGATTTACTCAGTGTCAAAGTTGTTGCTGGTTTCAGCCAGGTAGAAACAAGCTCTTGTATTTAGTTCAGAATGGGTAAGTGGGAAGCTATGCCCAAAACCCAGACCATAAATGATACACTAGTAGCACAAGGAATGCCATTTAAGTGCCATTTTTTATATTTGTGACCTTTTATTTTTCTCACAGGAAGTGAATTTCTGCTATGCAAAGGTTTTTTCAGTGTGCAAGAAGTGATTATATGTTTTGAGTCTACTCTTTGTGCACAGTAATTTTTCATGCCAACGTGTGCATTGTGATATCTGTCACAGACAATAAAGCAAAGCTCTTGACAAACTATATGCAGTAGTAATGAAAAGGGTGGGGTTTTAAAGTCTGCTTTGATACAGCAACACTCGGTATGTTTGTTGAGTAGTCTGTTCTGAAATGTGAATGTATCATAATCAAATTCATATCAATTGTTCCCACATTTAACTTTGAAGAAGGCATGGAAAAATACCTGCTTTTTGTAACAAGTTTAACATAGCAGCCTAATCATTTCATTAATGCTTTCCTCCCCGCGATTACATTTTCAGAGCCATGTGTGATCATTTAATTGTGTGCCTTCTCATTAATAATGAACACAATTAAAGTCCCACTATGATACTTTGAAAATGCACCCTTTGCAGTGAATGCTGCCTCCACGCAGAATATCCCAAAATTACAGCAGTTCTCCAGCATTTTGGCTGAGTCCCTTGGCACAGACTCTCAGTGCTGTTACCGTACCCATGTTGCCTCTGAAACACTTGCGGCTGTTTTATGTGACTGTGTCTGGCTTTTTCAGCCAACCACTGGTGTCCGCTGGCAGCCTCTGGAGATTTTACTTTGTGATTAAATAATAACGTAAGAGCTTGATTCTTTGAGAAAAAGGTAAAAACCAGCAGTAATATCATGAGCGTGACGGGGGATGAGTGTTAAGACCTCTGTTTATTTATTTGTATTTACTCAGCCCTTGAGGACTGGAGAGGAAAGCTCCCGTAATGTGTTGTCAGAGAACGTGTCTGCCCAGGAGATAAGTAACCGTCTGCTTTAGCAAGCAGCAGATTACAAAATGGCTTTTACAGCCGCTGTTTCAGCCTCCTTGGAAACACGGCCAGTTTTGAACGCCAGGAAGGCCCTGGTGCTCAAGCGGGATTTTCTACTTCGCCTGCAGTAAAGCAAAGTGCTCGTTTAGGGCAACCTGTCAGTACAGTTCACTTCTACATGGGCTGAGGGGTGGCCTTCAGGGTCCTCCTGCAGCCCCTGATGTGGTGTGGGCACCTGCCAACACAGGGGCTGCAGGTCCTGCCTGAGCCACAGCCGGGTCCCCAACTAGCAGTGTGTCATGACCTGCATGTTGTGAGGTGTTTCCTAGAAAGCATAGGAATGGAAATATTAATTATTAATGCACCTACCTATGCTCGTGTATTTATAGTTATGTAGAAGTATACATGCAACGTATACAAAAGAAATAATATTGTGAAGCTGAATACAAAATGGTGCCACTAACCTAATTCAACCCACCTTTCGTTTCCCCAGCCCTGGAGTGGGTTGCTGTTGGATATAGAGCTGCCATCTTGACTCAAAAACTTAGGTATTTGATTGGGGAAAAAAACGCCAACTGAACCAGCAACATAAGGAATTTGTCCCATCTGTGGTCATTGCCAGTGTCTGTCTAGAGCTTGGTCAGTTTTTCACTTGATTAACCTCTTCTGGCTTAATTCACTGTCGTGCCAAATGCTGAGTTTAAACTTTCTCACAACTATTTATTTTCAGAAAGGCTGACGATACCAATAGCAGAAGGGAGATAGATGCATAGATGCCAAAGTGGAATGTCACAATCTCTCTTTGTCTGAAAGTAAGATACTTTCTAAGGGCAGGAAGGATGGTGCTGTGCACAGAGATGATCATAAGGACTGTTTTTTGAAGGTTTTTCAATGCAATCATAGTTGTAAAGTTTACTCTAGCTTCTGTCCAGTATTTAGTTCGTTAAGGTGTTGACACAATTTTGCTGACATTTTTCTTAAGTGGATTATGCTCACAGCCAGTTTTTCAAAGCAAACAGATGGCTTTTCAAACAGAGCATGCCCACAGATTTTTTTTTTTTTAAATGGTGTCTCTAGAATTATGACAGCTCTGTCAGAGGGGGGCTGGTTTGTCATTAATTTTCTCATGACAGATGATTCAAAATCGCTTTTGCTCCTTCAGCTTACTCAAATGAAGCAGCTGTTTAAAAATAAAAAACACAGGGAGACTAAGGCATAAATCCATTGAACTGCACATGAATGGAATCGCACTGTTTTGATAAGACCATTTCTGTGTTTAGACCACTATAAAATAAGAATGTCTTCAAAATATTGGAAGTATGCTCAGGAGGAGTGTGTTTCTTCCCAAAACCTGAAGACATGTTGTGCGTTGCCTCAGACAAAATCTGTAATCTGAATTGCCTGGTTACTCAAATCTGAAATAAGAATGTGCATAAGGGAGAGCGGGTGGCTCAGCACTTTCACATAGGGTGTGAAGTCCCTTGGCTTCTGGGGACTTCAGATGTGAGTCTTGGCAGAACAGATTCAGGCTGTCACCCTCCAAGCGGTGTATTGAATCCCAAATAGCTCCCTTCAAATGAGTGTCTCATTCCCTGGAAAAACACGCAGTTTGTGGGCCACCCCAGAAAGATTTCCATGCTTTGCCCTCGCCCCGAGAAGGAAGAGATGTGAAGAAAGTGGCAGAGGCTGTCCCATGTTTTGGACTTAGTTGCTCTTGGTGCTGTAATGACAACTATTTTGAGTTGCTTCTTGCACTAGAGGGATTTTTCTGTTTTTGGGCATGAATACGTAGCACCAGGTTTTGACTTGGAGAAGTTAAGGCTACGAAGCATCGTCACACTAATTTTGTCAGCTGGTTGGTGCAGCCTTTGGTGTCTTCGGTCCTGTGTGCACGATAGAAAAAAGCAGCCACCCCACTGCAGCCAGGGTTATTTAATCCTAAAACCAAACTACTTAAAACTGCATTTGTGCGGTTCGGACAGATTGAAGACGTATTGAGGAGATACACCCTTTTTTGTAACATCATGATGTCATTAGTGATATGTACTTTGCTTATGTGGCAGTGTTGTCCCCGTCACTACAGCACTGGCACTATCCCTGTGGCATTTGCAGACGGGGAGGGAGACTAAAGTGGGGTGGGCTGGGTGCTTGGGGCAGCGGTGGGGCTCTTGAATTCCTGCCTGCTGCCCTTAACCATAAGTAAAACCTCTGACCTAAAAGCAAGATCACAGCTATGTGAAATATCTGCTGCATAATTTATTCTTGTTTTGGTTTTTTCAAGCCCTGCCTTCTCACTGGATCCAAAGCTATTTGTCTGTGTATTCCCATAACTGTCATGCTGCCGAGATACAAATCCCTTTCAAAAAGGGCTTCACACCACATAGCAGAGAGCCGCTCGCGTGGTCCCAGTGCTCTTTGTTATTCTCACACTGAGCTGTATTCCCAGCATCTGGATAGTGATTTGCATCGTTCAGCAGGGATGAATTCATGACACCAGGAGATGAGGCAATCACGTTCTCAGGCACAGGCTGCTGTCCCTGGATGACGTGGTTTCCCACGTGGTGTTTACCAGGGCCGCAGACTTGCAAGCCACCATTGTTTCTTTGTTGTGAACATTGTTTGCAGGGGCTCAGGCGCTGTGAGTCCAGTGCCAGGCGCTGGCGAAAAGGGAACTGTGCTCATCGGTGTGGGATAAATCCTTCCTCTTAGCTCCAGGGAAAGGGAGAGTGGAGAGATGTTTCCACTGACGGAGGGTGTCATGTTGTGACTCATCCAACACATCTGGTTTGTTTTGAAAACCAAAGGAGGGGCAGTGATCACTCGCCCCTCCATCAAGTCCCAGGTCTTGCTACACTATCTGTTGTCTCCTCTGAGACCCGTGGAAGTGCCTGTGGTCCACAGGAGGGCAGATTGGGTTGCAGGGATGTGAATGTGCTGTTTCAGCCAACAGAGGTATTCCTTCTGAATATGCGTGTAACCAGATGCAGTGGGTGCTGTGCTTTGAGCACTACTTTGGGTGACATTAGGAGAAGAGGAGCTCAAGTTCTTAGTGATACTGAATTTTAATGACCAGATGCATGTCTTGGCTTTTATTTATTTGTGTCCTGTAGCACCAGGATCTTGTCGCTTCACGGCACTTGAGATATCAATGCTGCATAAATATTCATTTTGGCATTTCTGAACACCACCTCCTTAATACAAATTTCATGTAACACATTTTTCCTGATTGTTGCAAATTGGATTGACATCCTTTTAGTCACCTCACCTTTACATGCCCTGAGAAGATACAGAAGCAGCCCTTTGCTCAAGAAGTCTCATTCCCATTCACCTGCTCTAAAGTCCCAAATAAAGTGGTTCATATGCATTCCCTGTAGCGCTACAGGGTGATGTGTTTCACTCAGGCGTGCATCTTGGCCTGCCTCTGCTGCAGGAGGGCTCAAGGCTGGGTAGCAAATCTGGGTGCAAGGAGGGTTGGGTTACCAGGGTCTCACAGCTCGCAGGGGCTCCTTGGCTGGGGACGCACAGCCATTGCCATGTGGGATCTGATGCCAGGGAGCAAGGACAGAGAAGTGGCGTGGGGAGAGGGGTACCATGTGCCATCTCTGCCCTGTTCCTGGCAGGTCCTTGCTCTTGACTGTGGAAGAGGAAATGCCTTCCCCCACAGCCTCCTTCAGTGCAGACCCAAATTACCTCCCAAGGGATGGTGACCTGGACGTGGTGGGAGTCTGGTGTCTGTCCAGTGTGCTGACTGCTGCCTTCCTCGCTGAGCTGGTGCCAGGCTGCAGAAGGAGCTTCAGTCTTGTTCATGGAGAGCAGAGTGGATTTGGGATGGGAGCTGGGACCTATTCCATGGCACTGAGCAATATGCCCCAGAGACAAGGAGAGCAGTACTGCCGCTTGTGGCCCCAAGTGATGTGTGCAATGCCTGACTCTCTCCTGCATGTCTGTCTGTGCATCCTCAGGGCCAAGGAGATCTCCTGAAGAACGCCAAGAACGAAGCCCTGGAGAACATGAAGCAGATCCAGCTGGCGTGCCTGTCGTGTGGACTGAGCAAAACTGGAAGTGGGCACGCGGATCCCAAGTCAAAGCGGAGCCTGGAGGCGATACAGGAGAAGGATACTGGAGATGAGAATGGGAGACTGTGAGGGGAGGCAGAGCTGTCGCATTTGTCACAGATTTCAATAACTCTAAACTATTTTTTTAAAGCATTTAAAAATTCACACGGGAGTGCCCTCTACAGGGTGTGATAGTGTTAAAATCCTCACAGTGTCAGTATTTTAATGCAGTTAATTTATCCCAGTTAAGCTCCGGTAGTGAGATTTCTAATGAAGCCAAGCTGTCTGTGTGCAAGTGCGTGTGTGTGCGCGCACATGCAAATCCTGTAGACGCCCTTTCATGCATTGCATTAGCCATTTGCTAATTTATTCCTTTGTAATCTTTGAATAGGCCTGTTCATTCTGAAGATCAAAACAAATTGAGAGCACTTGTATCAGTTCTGGGCTTTATTTTGCTCTCCAGCTTTTTATCATTTAACTTATAGGTTACATTACTGTTGTGCTGTTCAAACAAACAAACAGAATGCAACAAATATCACTGACAGCTGTTTCTGTGAGGACAAAACCGGTGGTTTGCTGCAGACCCTGAAGGCCATTTTTAAATGAACAACTACAACCAAGTAAATGTGGTATCAAATGGTCAGAGTTGCTAGGTAGATTATCAGTAGATTTGAGGTGTATCTTCTGCTGAATTTTAGCAAACTGCTCTTCAGGGTACACCCAGAGAGCACATACTAATGTAAGAACTAGCTGATTTATTTCATTCCAGCAAAACATTGCCATCTGGTAGATCTGCAGGACAGTTGCAGTCTTTGCTGATAGGCATTAACTGAAGTAGTAATGAACATAGCTAGTCAGCCCTGTAGTTATGAGGAGAGCTGTGAACACCCTTTGGTGGTCATGAACTCTGAAAGTGAGCTTCAGACCATTCTGAAACACCCAGTGGTGCCAATATTGGAAGGAAAGTTTTCCAGATTTCACAAAATGTGAGCTTTAGTGCAAGAGGTGTGAGAGGTCAGACCTTGCTTGCTGCCTTCTGCCTGGATGTTGAAGTCAGTTGGATGAAGCAAGCAGGATCTGGCCTTATGTTTTTGTGGTTGAGAATCATGCTGGGCTAGAAATTTAAAGCAGGGCTGGAGAGCTGCTACAGATGTAGTGTGGAGAAATAGCTTGGGGAAAAGCAGGGTACCAGCGTTTTTGTGCAGCAGTTGCAAATATCCTGACTCGTGTCGTAGGTTTAGGGTAGTTCTGAGACTTGGCTGCCTCTTGGTGCCACTGCAGAAAGGAGACAGAGAATGTCACGAAGCAATGCATCCTCATCCCTCCCTGTGTCCGGCTCATGTGTGCTCACAACATTCATTTCAATCATTTAAGTACTGTGCTTGAGTGTAGTTGTTTGTGTTACCTTTAACAGGACTAAGTATTTTATGGTTATAAAAAAAGACTATATTTATTTAAAGCATTGCTTTTATTTTTAAAAGCTACTTTTTAAATTAATTTGATTAACAAATATGCTAATTTTCTGATCTTAACAAAAAGTAATTGCTGAAAGTTTGATCATTGGAAAATCTTATATAGCTATTGTGTTAAGTTATTTTTGACTTCTTAATAACACTATTATGTTCATGTTGCACATTACTGAGAGAGTAAAGCTATAAAACAACTTTGACCCATGTTTTTACAGTGATTTAACATAGAAGGTAAACAGTGATTCTGGATAAAGGTGGGTTAGAGTGGGTAAGTTGCTTGAGAGAAGGTCTTGCTCTAACAGGAACTGTGTTATTGCAAAGGTTATGATTCAGATGCCTTAAATACCATTTCAGTAAAATTTGCCATACTTGTTCAGATCCAGCCCTAAATCCTCTGTTTATTTCTCCATTATGAGTGTATATTCAGACTTCACTGAGGTCTGGGGAAGTGTCTTTTGTGTTTCAGGCAAGGCATAAAGCCAGATCAATGGTATAAGTGTGCACATTCACATTCTGCCCTCTTGGGTTACCTTCTAGATTTCATCGTGGGTTTTATTTATATAAAAACACCACTTGGCCTTCAATATTTTCAGTTAGGGAGGATGGAAACTGTTAACCCAGCAACACCAGTTGCAAAGGGTCAGCCTTTGGAAATCATCTCTCGGAACAGAGAGGTGGCTGCTTCTTGGTGCTTCATTTAAACCTAAAAATAACTTGATTTTCTCAATCTAACACTCTATCCTAATGTCTGTACAGGAACTGCTGGCAAAATACTTTCTACTTCTCCTGCCTTCTCTGATGTTGTGAACAAATGAACATAAAATTAAATAGAGAAGGGCTTTTTTTATGTGCTCACATGGAAAGAGGGTACAACATAGCTCTCACTCTAGAAGCATAAGCAGAACCAGAAATGGTTGGATGGAAATATCATAGCATGCACACACACACACCCCTTTCATGACATGTTTAGCATTCATGTGATGGCCTGTGCCAAGGTCATGTCTTCTGTGCAAAATACAGGGAGTAGGAATTTTAGGCAGCCTGGATTGCCCCAAGCAGCTGAGACCACTCCTGGTGCGGGCATCCAGAACCCCGCAGCTCGAGCAGCTCCATTCTCCCTCCTGCATCAAGAGAGGGGCTGGCAGCAGAAGCTCATCTCACCTTCCTCTGAGCCCCTTTGAAGTCACTAGGAGTGGAAATGAATGATAAAGTGGCTGTCGGCATAATAAAAATTCAGCCTTGAAGGAGAACGCGTGGCAAAATCACATCCAGCATCAGCAACAAACACACACTGGGGGACTGACTGCCTCACCTTCTGGGGAGGTGTTCCATGATATGCCTGGCTTCCTGCAGTGGAACAACAGCCTTCTCTGGGCCCTGTGCAGGTACAGTTTGCCTGGTGTCCCATGTGAATATTATCTATTTCACTTCTATGGAAGTGATGTTGGGAAAGTGTTACAGGTATTTGCAATTGTTACCGTGTTCTTTGACAATTAGAAATCAGAGAAGCTCGCAGGGACTGGTGTGGGGAGGTGTCTGCCAGAGGGGTGAATCTACCTGGGTTCTCTTTGCCGCTGAGTCCTACATCTCAAGGGTGTTTAAGCTCCTGCAGATTTCCCAGGCAAGAATGGGGTGGGTGGCTCAGGGTGGCCCTGGCAGCACCTTCTCTGTGGCACAAGGCTGCAGTGTGACCTCTACCTGTCAGTCAGGCACTGGGGCTCATGAGAGAAAGGTTTCACTTGGATTTTGCTTCTTATGTACCTACAGGAAGGCAGCCAGCCATGAGGCATGGGAAGAGGATGAATTATTCCAACTGTTCACAGACCCGATTAGCCTTAAATCAGCAGGGATAGTTTTTACCAAATTTCAAGTGCTGGCATGACCAGCTGGACTTGACCCCTTTCCCCTCCCTCTCCTGAGCTCAGCATGAGTTACAGCACAATGCTGTTCTGCTGCTTTCTGTATAATTTTTCATGCATTTAGTTCCCTGTTCTTAAAGGGATAATGGAGCTTCCCAGTGGAAACAAGGTAAGGGTTTTGTTCGTCCTTGAGAGGTTCATCTCCAAAAATAGATTGTTATCAGATAATTGCATGCACAGAGAGCGTTCCTGTATAATAATACATCTCTTCCATCTATCTGTTCAGACTAAAATATTAGGTCGTAACCTCCTTGGCCTCCATTCCACTCCTACAGGGATAGGCAGCAGCCTCATGCAGGGACTAGCTCATGAAGCTTCAGATAAAAAAAAGGTGAGGGGGTCACAGGAACAGTGTCTTCTTGTCTCTACCACTTGCTGTGGGGCTGAATGTGGTGGCCCTGGTTCCTATCACAGCGGCAGTGGATGGTGTACACATTCAATAAATCTGAGGCTTGCTTCTTGTAAAGTGAACTGCTTAGCAGGGGAAAGGTGATTGTGAACGATGAAAACATCTGGGCACAGTGAATGTGCACTTGGGAATGGAGCAAATAGCAGGCACCCAAACGCCCTCCATTGTCAGTCCCTCTCCTCTCCCTGGGCAGGCATGAAAATCTAATGGTTCCCCTTATTTTGTACCAGTAAAATTGTCTCCAAATTGCCACACCAAGCACAAGGCAGTATGTTTCCCCAGGAGGCTGGTGAGTATTGCTGGGATGTGTTTCCCAGGTGTGCTGTTTGAGACTATTCTGGCACGGTCCTGTCAGGCCGCCTTTGCACAGACTCAGGCTGAGCAGTCTTGCATTTGCTTTCCATAGCAAGTTCCTGATAAAAGTGTTTCCTTTTTAAAATATGGTTGAGGACTGTGTGAGTTCAGTACCCAAGATGTGACTGACCAGGCCAGAAATGTGATGCAAGTGCTGTCTCACCAGCTGTTCCTCTGCAACAGAGAGTATTGCGTGAGCATGCCCCCAGTGAAAAAGGTCATATTTTAAATGAGAATGTTCTGCTTTTTTTGATTATTTGAAACAGTTTATGAATAAATTGGTTTTGCAGAAAATATTCATGGAGTAATTTCAAGAAAATGTGCAGAAATTAAATTCTTGGCAGACAACACATGAGCAGGAGACAGTCTTATGTTTGACAGCTGTTTGCTCTGCACAGTCCACACCACCCTACTCTGGGAATTGGAAGAAGAATGAATGTTCCAAAGGCAAGTTTGAATTACTGGCAATGTACTTTTCTCCCTGATAGGCTGCACAGCAGAGAATCATTCATATATGAAGATGTGAATATAGTAGGATTGGGAAGCACACATGATACTTGAGGCCAAAAGTGAGCATGGAGAGTAAGTGGCATGTCGGGATGTTGTGTTTGGGGAGGGAAGTTGGGTGTGGGGCTCTGTATGGGCAAGCACTGGCAGAGAGGCCCCAGGAGGAGCCAGCAACCTCCCTCCAGTGGCAGTGAAGGGCTGTTTGGGCAAGAAGCAGTTTGGTAATGGGTGGGGTTGGTTTCCATTAGCAGAAGTTTGCACAGATCTCAGTGAGGGCTGGAGGTGCATGGCCATGGCAATTGGTTCCGTCCCTGACCCATGGGTTACTGAGGTTGTGACAGAAACCCCCAGGGGATGGGAGACTCTGTGGCCACAGCCCCTGGACCCAGTGGCATTCCCACCATGGGAGTGCTCCTGGAGCTGGGTGGGTTCACAGCACTGATGGCACTGGATGCAATCAGTCACTGTGGCCTGGTGGTAGGAATGCTGTTCAGTGCCATTCTGGCTGCAGGTTTAAGTGGCATCTCACTAAATCATCTCATGACTCTGGCATGCAGGATCACAAAACTGCTGTGCTTCAATGACATAATGTGCCACTGCGAGCACTGTACCTATTTCTGCTAGCTACAGTGTATCATGTGTTATTTTTTGTTAGACAAAATTAAGCATATTTTTTGTTAGACAAATTAAGCATATTTTTTTGACCCAACCTGATTGTCTGTAGTTCATCTCAGTCTCTGAGGAGTATTTGATCATGAGTTTAGAACATTGGAGAAGGTTGAATATGCCAGTTGAAACATTAATTTTGGATGGCAGCTGAAAATAAGATACTAGGTATACAGGACGGAGATGAGCTTAACAGGCAAAGACTAGTATTAACCTGGCTTGTTTGGAAGCACGTGTGGGGAGAATGGAGGATACAGATGAATTATTTGTATGCTTCCTCAGATAGGGTCTGGTGGACCAGCTACACATAACGCAATTAAAAACGAGATGCAACTTATGATTCAGACAGCAGGCGCTGCTATGATTATTTATGATGCTGATGGATGGAGAAGGGAGCTGGCAGCGAAGTGCAGTTGCAGTGTTGGTGTGCCACGGGCAGGGGAGAGGGCGAGCGGTGCTGCTGCTCCTCCTGCACGAAGCAAAGAGGCCAAGGATCGGTTGGTGCTGCGCTTCATAGCTGGGTTCTCCCAAGGTGGGAAATGAGTGTGCTGGAGGGACAGAAATGAAGCATTTAAGAGCATACTGATCTTGGCAAGTCCGTTCTTGCTGGTGTTGGTGTACTTTGCCTTCAGGATTCACCAGCCTTGACTCAACTGTGCTTTGCTCGTTTGCCAGGGCCGCAGGGACCCTTCTCTGGATGTGTGGGACTGCCCAGGGCTGGCTGAGCTCTCTGTGGGGCTGTTCCCTCAGGGACTGCCTGGTGAGGCCATTTTTGGGAGGCTCAGATGAACCGCAGCGTGAGTGGGCTCAGCTCCCACTAAAGTCCAACTGCAATTGCACCTGCTGGTGCTGTGACTACATTTTGCTGGTATTTTGTCTGTAAGTAGCTGGGCACCCACACAAACTGCTCTCTTGATTCCTGCTGAGACCCGTCCCAGCTTCCCTCTGTCATGCCAAGGCAAACAGCCCCAGCTCCTGAGGGGAGGGTGGCAACACTGTGTCAGGACTGCCATTAGATTGTGTTTTGGAAACAGAGTTATTCCGAGGTATTTGATGCACTGGCCAAGAAAACAGTCTAGAGGTGTACAGCAACAGGCAGGTGATGACGTGTAGGGTACCCCCTTGTCAGATCAGCCAGCACATCTCAGAAGTGACTGAGTGAAGAGTTGAATTGTCATCAGAGTAAACAAAAAATACCAACTTCATGAGATTTTCAAACTGTGTTTGAGGTTGGCTGGCACTTGCT
Source organism: Empidonax traillii (assembly GCF_003031625.1). Classification (NCBI taxonomy): domain Eukaryota; kingdom Metazoa; phylum Chordata; class Aves; order Passeriformes; family Tyrannidae; genus Empidonax; species Empidonax traillii. The sequence continues at coordinate 330,667 of NW_020955792.1, forward strand.
GCAAGGCACATGGCCCATACAGCAAACAAAAGCCGATCCTGTGTTTCTGGAAAATCTGCTGTGGTATTTAGGTCTGAGTGGAGGCAAGACGTGTGTGAGTGACCCCCTGCAATCCACCAGACTGGGGGAATCAGCAGTCCCAGGTGTATCTGTGAGTGAAAACTCCCACTGTTGCTCTCCCACTGTTTGCTCTCCTCTGGTGTTTCAGACCTGTGCCAGGTCAACCATTTGACAAAGGAAAGCTTTTCCCTGGGCCAAGATTGCTTGCAGAGCTCAGCCCCTGGGGTGGCCCAGCAGGGCTGACCAGGGAGAGCTCTCCAGGAGCAGCCTTTGTGTCTTTCAGTGCTGCTCCATCTGCCAGCCAGTGTTTTACCCTGAGCTGTTTGTCAGAGAGCTGGGCACTGTCTGTTGGCACAGTTGACCTCCTTGCTGAGCAATGGGAACCCACCCATAGATTTGTAACTCAGTTGTTTGCCATTTGATATTTGCATTTCTCATTGCCCCATCATGGGGTGCTCTGGAAACATTGTGGCTTTTATGTCAGCATTGTTGTCCCATCATGGGATGTGTCAGAGGAGCTACAATGAGAGCAGAGAATTAGTGGCATCCAATAGTTCTGCTGAGTACAGTGTTTCTGCTTGTGCCGGGTTGTGTCAGTTCCACAGAAGATAATTTTTAAAATATTTTTGGTTATTGATTCTAACTTCATATTTCATAACAAGGTGATTGCAATAAACCAGTAGCTGTAATTCATTTGGGATTGTCCCCCCCAGGCCTTGAGGAGATATGTTATGTGGAAACTGGCACCGTGGTCTGTCACACTCTCTTTGTGCACAGCAGCTTTTGCCAGGGTTGTTTTCTGTGTGTGTGTGTTAATGCTTAAAGGTCATAATTATCATCAAATGAACACAAATATCCACAGGAAAAATGTTTCTACCAGGCATCAAAATTAAGGACAGATGAAAGTCTCTGATGTGGAGTTCAGATGGCAGCATTAATGAAGACAGAATGGCACCAGTTTTGATTTCTCTCATTGTTTATGTGAATTGAATATGAAAATTGACTGAATAGTATTTATTAATGATGTGCATGGGAAAAAGCCTTAGGCCTGATGACAAATCTTTATGGGGTAGTGTTACATCTTGTGGCCTCTGGATCCCAGCTATCCAGCAAGGAAAAAACAGCTTGTGTGTCCTTAGTTCCCAAGGGAGCAGGTAGCTGTAAGACCTGCCTTTTTTTCTAGAAGGCAAGCAGGACACAAATAATGCTCTGAGCCATATTCTGGAGAGGCTCAGAGCTACAGAGGGACTAAGTGCATCCCTGTGAGCTCCCTAGGAGGGGGCCAAGGGGCTCTGGCTTGGAGAAACTGCACAATCAGCAGCACCTCAGCCTAATGGGGAGAGCAGGGGTTCTCCTGGGAACGCTGGTGCTGGGCACTGCCTGCAGCAGCAGCTCTGTGCACGGAGCTGCTGGCCTTGTTGTGAAAGGCAGGCTTTCCTGGGCAGCTAAACCCTCTCTATTGTCAGTGCCAAAATAGGTGTTTTTAGGCAGCCATTTGTCCCACTTCTTTTAGCTGTGCATTTTAGGAGAATACTTTTATCCTAGGAGTGCCTATTCCAAGCCATATCTTATAAGAATTTATAGTAGAAAACCCAAACTTTTATCTGCGTAAAAGACAGCTAGCTGTGACAGCTTACCACAAGGTGTGCACTTGTACAGGGCCAAGTGATGTATCTCTGTGGTCATTTTTTGTGTTTCTTGACCAAGAAAATCCAAGAAAGCAGGTGGCAGGGTTGTGGGGTTCAGGTTACCCCACAAAGAGATAGGGGTAGATGCAGCTGCTGTTTGTGAAGAACAGTTTTGTGGTAATAAATGATTGAACCCTCACATCTGCAAAACCAAAGGACAGGGTAAATGGGTGGCTTCCAGCCCCGCAGACCTTGTGCTCAGTGCTGCAGGCATTGGACCCTGAAGTGGACTGTGGCCCTGCCACACAGTGACCAGCTGGGAGAATCCTTCATAGCAAATGCCCTGAGCAGTGCTGCATTTCCAGCAGGAGCAAAGTCACAAGGAGACCTGTCGGGAAGGTAAAGTGCCACATCATTTTTGTATGGTACTAAGATTGCAACCTGGCCTGATGGGAACATGACAATCTGCAAGATACTGAAGCAGGCACAAAGACAGTTTCATGAGATTTGGAAGGTAATCTCTGGGGATCCCAGGGTGACTCTGCTGTTCCCACATACCAGGTTTCAGCCCCCTCAGTGAGGCAAATTAACCTTTTCCCTGGGACTGGCTATGCTCTTATTGCACATCATGAATCCTCTATTTCCTGCTTCACTGAAAACAGTTGCACCTTCTCCTGGGAAAGGCAAATTGATTGTAGGGAGTTCAAAGAACAAAAGCTGAGCAGGTGGCTTTCTAGATTATACACTTTTCTTGGCAAGAGCTGCTTTTCTGAGCAATGTGTCTGCCTGCAAAAGAGAAACACCGAGAGCACTCTAATTCCCTGGGACAGGAGCAGCGGCAGCTGGAGAGTGAAGGCTCTGCAGAGTGAAGCTGAAAGGCTGAATCTGTTTAACTGTACATCCCATTAAAACAGGCAGCTGGACAGAAAATTGCCTCTAACAGCATCCAGAGTGGCTGAGACGTCAGACAGGGATTAAGGGCCGTTGCCTGTGTGATTATGTCTGCCAGGGAGACTCGGTGTGAAGCACAGCCATGCCTCTGCCTCCTGCCATGCCTCTGCCTCCTCCCTTGAGCATGGACAGAGTGGGGCAGTGGGGCCTGACAGGTGCCCTGCTCAGCAGTGTGGGACGATGCACGGGCACAGGAAGGCTGCAAGGGGAGGGTGTGCAGCCTCTGATCTCATGCTGTGTTTTGGCAAGTGAATGTCTTTCTCTTGGAAGAGGCACCTCAGTCCTGTAAGGTCCCTGCTGAGTGGTTTGTGCCAGGTGACAGTGAAATAGACCATAGAAGCACCATTTTTGTAATGCCCATTCAAGGAATAGAGAGTTTTGTCCTCTTTCCCTGGAAGAGCTTCCATAGGACTTCTGGACTCCTGTGGCTGGGACTGTCATTATTTTAGCACTAGTGCAACCTGCAATGTCTCTGCTTTCTGCTTCCATCAGGTGAGGCAGTGTGACCCCCAGACACACGAGGGATATGAAGACAGAAAGTGCAGAGTTTGGCTACTGGGGACATGAGGTCTGTGGCAGAGCAGGGAACCAAACTTCTCTCCAGAAACTCAGTGCAGCCCTTGCCTTCCCCAATCAGCCCTGCCCTCTGTGAACCGCTAAGTCCAAGACAAACTTTTATCTGGGGGTTAAGCTTTTCTTTAAGAAAGATGAGAGATATGTGATGAAGGATAAACTAATGACATCAGTCTGTCTTTCGAATGGAGATTGCTTTGTAAGTGATCGAACAGAAATTTCTGAAAGCAGAGTTTAATCAAGCATAAGATTAGTAAGGATTTCTGCCTGGTAGCCTACATCTAATGTCTTGCAGTTAGTAATCCTTCTTTCAGGTCAGTGAATCTTCTTGTAAGAAGGAAAAAAACCACAGGTTATAGGAGAGAGTTCAGGAGTTTCACTTGTCACGTTTCCAGCACCTAAACCACTTCCAATATTTAAGGGAACCTATATTGCCCTCTCAGAGGAAACCACAAAGATACCTTCTCTTGTGCTATACTGATGCTCATATGGAGATTTGCATAAAATGCTTCAGTTACAGAATTCTCCTGGTCCCTTCCTTTAATGGTATCTGAGCCCATCATTTAGGACACAAGATCACAGCTACTTTTTCTCCTGAGATTATTCTACATGGAAACCCTGGTCTGCATAGGATGAGCACCAGCTGCAAGTCAGCATATGTTGTGTGGACTGAGGACTGCGCCTTGCTTCGGTGAAACTACCCAGGTACTACAGTGGTGGTGAGAGTTTTGTGCTGAAGGAGAGCACAGAAGACCCAAGGCTTCCTGCAGCTGAAGCACTTTCCCACCGTGGGTAGGACATCCTTACAAAGGGCTCTGCACTGGCAGTGGTGTGCTGTGAGCTGGGCTGCACGTGTGTGGTCGCATGAGTGAGCCTGTGGGAGCCCTGCAAATGGCCTTTGGGATCGTGTTCCCTTTCCCAGGGGAGGACATGAACCGAAGCCTGATGCCATGTGGACTGTCACTTTGCACACAGCATACACGTCATTTCCTCCCATAGGTATTTACTGGGGCCATTTCTCTGTTCACCCTGTGGGCTTGATCAAATTCTGTTATTCCCAAGAGCTGAGCCAATGCTGCAGGTACTCCCACCCCGCAGCAGCCCTGAGGCAAAGCCTTCGTTTAAACCTCATGGAGAGATATTTGTCTTTACATGTCAGGTGTCACGTTTGAGAAGGGTTACAGTGTGAGCACAATGACTGTAACTCAGCTGGTGTGCTGGAACTTGGTTGTCTGTTCGTATTCCAAGGAGAAACCTGAATTCAGTTTCACAGTGGTTGAAGGGCATTAAATATACGCGGACAGCTAAAATAGCCTAGATTTGAAAGTTAATTAAGATCAACATAATTAAGGCTAAAGTTATGAATGTGAGTATCCCCAACAGCATTTGATGCAGTTTAACAGATTTCCTTTTAATTCAGGCCTTTAGTTAATGGTGATGAAATTTCTTGTTTGACAAGTGCTGAGCTGGTGAATTACCCATGGTTTCAGGGCAGCTCCCAGTGGGTTACTGCATGGCTGCTGCTCAGCAATTGAAAACTGGAAGCAAGGTGAGAGAACAGGGCAGTTAACCAAAATAAAGAAATCCCAGTCTGTGAGAGAGACTGTGTTTTGTCATTATAATCCCTCGTGCTTTGGCTGAGCTGTATGGCAGTGGTTCCTTTCACAGCTCATCCCCAGGGTGCAGACAATGTCAATCTCCCACTGGTAAATCAGCTGGTGCACTGATAAATTGGATGGCAGTGTGAGTGCAGCAGATTATTGCACAGTGTACTTCCAGCAATCAATGTGGTGCTGTGCTTTCATCACTCTAGATTTGCCAAAAGGAAGAGAGGAGGACAGAGGTGCTGGCTGGCTGTCAGGGCTCTCAGGACACCACCCACCACCCTCCCTGTTCCCAGCCTGTGGAGGAGCTGAGAAGACCCTGCCTAAGCCTGTCCCTCATCGAAGGGTAGCAACTCTCTCTTGCAGAAAAGCAACTGCTGAGGAGGTTGCAGCAGCAAAGGCACAGCTGTGGGACCTGAGTCAGCCTATGGTGATGTCAAGGGATGTGACCACCTCAGCCCCTCCATCTCCCCTGGCACCAAGGTGAGGGCACTATCTCCCACACCTATGTCAGCTGAACCTTGGTGTTTTCCATCACCTCTGGGCAAAAGCTTTTCTTGCTTTTGGGGAATACCATAGAGGCACCTAAGCCTGGGAAGCCTCACTTTAGATTTCGTGGGGAAGGACATTGTTCAGCCTGGAGGTTCTAGGTTTTGTACAGCTGTTGATCTGGCAGCCTGTCCTCTGTTTGCATGAGCAGCTCAGAGATATTCTGTGCTAAGTGAATGCCCCCCCAGCTTGGTAGGGGCTGTTAATCCCTCTCCTTGGTAAGGCTTCTTCACTTATGTTTTCTATGTTTTCTTCTGAATCACAGTTCAGTGGTACAAACCACTCTGTCATTGTTACTGAAACTCAGGCAAGCTGGAGAATCCATACTGCCTACACAGGTAAGGTTCTAAAATGAGCTCTTTCTATGACCTATGTAAAGAGAAGTCCTTAGGATTGGTTTCCCGTCTTTCTCTTGAATCATTAGGGCATGTGAATGACTGCTGACTAAAACAGGGGGGATGACAAGGGACAGGGATCTCTTGGAGGCCTGGAGCAAGCACAGTATGTTTTCATTTTGTGGAGAGTAGCTTCTTGTCTTTTTGTGCTGTGACTGTGTGGGAAACAAAGAGTGAATTTTCCACCTTGACTTCCAGATTGTATGGGTGGAGCCTTCCTGGATGAGGGAAAGCTAAACAAATGCAACTACTTTGAAACTACCTTTTCATTGTACACTGGTGCAAACATGAAACGAATTGTACAGCTTTGGTATGATCCCCTGCCTGCTAATTTTTTCAGTATTTATTTTGCATTGTTTCAGATGGATTTAAGGGAATATAATTTATTCATCTCTCATTTGACATCTTTATCTGAGGCTAATATTCATTTGTGGTGTGAGTAAAATTACTATTTCAGAGTTTAAATTACGTATGCACATTACGTATGAAACCAGCACTGCTGGCATCTGAGTCTCAAAGACCTGTGTGGTTACCTGATTCTCACACATTTTTTGGTGCCTGCTAGAAGATGATGGGGAACTTTAGCTGGCCTGCCAGAGAGCCATACCTGTCTGCAGCAGACTATGTCCTGTAGGATGTGGATGGGGAGGCTGGTGGGGCTGCCCCCGTGCTGGGAACTCAAAAGTCTCCTCCTTGAACACCAACTGTGAGCCCTTGGCTTCCCCCTTCAGGAACAGTGGACTGTGCTGCTCCTCTCCTACTCCATTTGCCCCTTTGTTGTGGATTTCTCCCTGCTAAGCATTTTCTTAACTGTGCCTTCTGGATTTTACTCTTCCCTCTCTCTTTCTTCCCTTCTCCCCCGTGAGCATGGTGCTAATTCCTCGCAGTTGCCATAGAGATAACCACCTTATCTCTACCTCTGCTTTTCTCTCGTTCTTCGCAAGGTGCTTCTGCCCCTTTGGCTGAGCCAGCTGCAGCATCCCAAATGTGCCAGCCTTCCCTGCTCCCTGCCACGTGAGCAGGCTGTCCTGCAGACTGACGAGCTGCATAGCCCTGTCGTGGGATGGATGGCTGAGCCATTATATTGGACTTCAGGCTCTTCAGTAAGTCAGTCTGAGCAGTGTACAGTCCTATGGCATGACTGGACCCAAAGATCCCACTGGCTCTTCCCAGCTCTCCCAGCCCCTAAATCTTAGTCCACCTTCTACCTTCAGGCTGTTAGGGACCCTGGTCTCCTCGGGTGCCATGGCCAGAGCAGTGAGAGTGCCAGTGCTTATGAACCCCTGCTCGCCTGGGTGGGCTGGGCAGGAGAGAGGCAAAGAAGTGTGAAGAACTTCACCAGGGTCAGTCCTTTCATTTCCCTCCCTCTGTGCCCTGGCCATGACTTCAGGTTGCTGCGGTCTGTAGCTGACTCAGTAGCAGTACTGAGAGATTCAGTGCTGGGAGATGAGAGATAACTGGTTTTTCTCGCAATCTAATCTCACACCCCAGGGAGAAGAGATCATGTGGAAACTAAGCAAAGTGCTGAGAGTTACTGTCCTCTGCTGACCTCATGAATATGATTATCTGAAAGGATGACTTTTACTTGGCAGCTTTGTGCATCTGTTCCAGAGCTATTATCTTGTGCGTTGGTTCAAAATGATCAATATGCCTTCCAGAAGCTTATCCTGCATCCTTCTGACAAATTATTAATAGAAGTAATTTGAGCAGTCGAACTCTTCAGAAAACTTAGACTTTACACTGTTCAAAAGCTTGGCTGCTGGGAATGCAGTGTGCAAGATACTAATTTTGCTTTCCACTTTCCCAAGAAGAATTTCTGACAAAAGAGAGGCTTTGCTCTTTTGAAGTGCAGTAGAAATAGCAACATGACCACTCTGAACTCAGAGCCTAGATTTGATCAGATGCAGACAGAGGTATTGAAGAGTCTGTATTTTCCTCCTGTGATCACATTTAGAGGAAATGTTGTGTCTTCATATGGCAAAAATGAACAGAACAGCAGAGAACTTTTCAAATTTCAGGAATGAGAGCGTATTTTAACAGTTTCTCAAGAACTGCAGAATAAAATCTGTCCTGCTTCCAACTAAATTAGAATAAAGGAGGGAGATTATGAACTAAGTGGTACTCCTGATGTGCAGTACCACTTAATCATTGGATGTTACAGAAAATATTATCTTTTTCACCTTCAGTAGGGCACAAGGGATTTGACTAAAGGTGGAATCACATAGAGATGACTGTCCTCCCTGCAGAAACTCAGATGGAAGAGATGCTTTGACAGGGTAAATTAGATGCAGGACAAAGACCTTCTGATCCCAGCTGGCTTCAGTGGGCTTATTTTAATGGGAAAACTCTGAGCTGAGGGCCAACTATGCTGATGACTCAGAGTTGTGTATTGCGATAAGGGAGTTAGAGCGGTTTTATTTTCAGTACTTCTGAGATTTCCTGTTCCCTACTGACACCACTGCTAAAATGTTAAAAGATCTGAAGGGATGGAAAACAGCCCACTTTTAGTGTTTGTTTTCCTGCCAAGCAGCCACTAGCAGGGTAATTTTACCAGTCAGTCAGAACCCTAAGAAAATTTTGCTGCAACTTTGTAAAATCTGCCTCTGTCCTTCAAAAGAGGAAGCACTGCCTGTGGAGAAGGCACTGACTCGGCCCTTTGAAGCCTAAAGCTGAGTTTG
>NW_020955792.1:339302-341234 GCF_003031625.1 Empidonax traillii
CACTTTTAGTGTTTGTTTTCCTGCCAAGCAGCCACTAGCAGGGTAATTTTACCAGTCAGTCAGAACCCTAAGAAAATTTTGCTGCAACTTTGTAAAATCTGCCTCTGTCCTTCAAAAGAGGAAGCACTGCCTGTGGAGAAGGCACTGACTCGGCCCTTTGAAGCCTAAAGCTGAGTTTGAGACATCCCACTTTTTTTAGGAAAAATGCCTAATCCTTGTCCACCTCTTTAAAAAGCATGACTGATACCTTCTTAGTGAGGGTGGGCTGTTCCTGTCACAAACCATACCTGACAGTGACAATGCTGTATGTTTGAGATCCTGCCACCACTGCATCCTAATCTTGTCTGCAGACTTTTTGCTCCAGCTGCAGGAATGCAGGATGTGGAGAGTACAAAACTAGTTCACATAAAAACAGCTTCTGTCATCAGATTACTCTCCATTGGACTGTGGGTCATAGAATCATAGAATGATAGAATCATAGAATAGATTGGGTTGGAAAAGAGCTCCAAGATCATCAAGTCCAACCCCTGATCCAACTCCAATTACTATATCATGGCACTAAGGGCCACATCCAATCTCTGCTTAAAAACTTCCAGGGATGGTGAATCCACCACCTCTCTGGGTAGGCCGTTCCAATGCCTGATTACCCTCTCTGTAAAGAATTTCTTCCTAACATCTAACCTAAACCTCCCCTGGCAGAGCTTGAGCCCATGTCCCCTTGTCCTGTTGTTGGGTCAAGGCTATTCAGCTGTTTACCGACTGACACTACCTCTGGATTTCAGGCTCTCACTGCTTTTGGAGATTATTGCTTGTCCTGTGGCTGATGGACAAGTCAATACTTGCTATCCATGCGGACTAGAGAAAATAGATCCAACAGATAACAGCTTTGAGATAGCCCAGATGTGCATGTGTTCTCCCAGAACTGAAGCCTCACTCTTGTTTATGTTCACAGCAGCTGTACATGTGCATGTACTCCAGCCCGAACGACCTGGTGTCCAAGCAGAAGCAGCCATTGACTGGAGCAGCCTGTCTGGCACCTCTGTCCTGGTGGCTGCAGCAACACCAGGGTGGGAATGGTCTGGTTTAGTGTTGTTACAGCTCTGCTGAATGATGTTGCTGGAGCTGAAGTAAAACTGAAGAGGCTGAAGCCAGCTGCAGTGCTGACTGGGTGAAGGATGTTCCAGCTGTATCATCACTGTGTAACTTCCAGAAATATATCTGCATTTCTTCTCCCAGGGTACTCTGAAAAAAGCTGCAGGGCCAGCAGCAAGGGACACAGGTGGCCAGCAGCTCCAACACAGCCCCAGTCCTCAGGGGAAAGCTAACCTAAGCACGTCAAACTCTGTCTGTGTGCATCTGTGTCTGAAGCAGACACAGAATTTTTCACTTCTTTCTCATGCCACTGAGCCAGAGGGGCTGCTTGCTCACCTGGCTAAGCATGAGCACTAGGCAAGCCTCAGGGGCAGCCTGAGCACCAACTTGTTGAGGGCTCATTTTGGGAAACTAATAGTGACCTCACCTTTGCAGGTTGCCCAGTTATTCCTGCCTGTGGTGCCTTCCTCACCCGCACCGTGTGGTGCTTATGGACATGGCCCAGCACAGCTGTCTGTGGCACCATTGCCGTGGCTGGGGTAGCATGCACAGTGTCTGCTTCTTACAGAGACAGACCAGAAAGCAAACAAGAAGAATGTGTCCCATATTAACACATACAAAGGAAGAAGATAGTGACTGCAATGGAAATCGTCTAAGTAAAGCCAAAGGTGCTTATAAATTTCCACTTCTTCTTGCCAAGATATTGTTGGAAAAAAAATAATAAATTTGCATTTTGAGCATAAACTGAACTTTCCTTTAGGACTGGACAATCTGGAGCAGGGAGTTAAGTGTGTTTATTTGTTTCTTCTTGCACTGATTTCCTGGCTATTCCTGCTTGAA
>NW_020955792.1:341700-386754 GCF_003031625.1 Empidonax traillii
GCCAAAGGTGCTTATAAATTTCCACTTCTTCTTGCCAAGATATTGTTGGAAAAAAAATAATAAATTTGCATTTTGAGCATAAACTGAACTTTCCTTTAGGACTGGACAATCTGGAGCAGGGAGTTAAGTGTGTTTATTTGTTTCTTCTTGCACTGATTTCCTGGCTATTCCTGCTTGAAAGCTTTGCTGGACAATGACTGAATCCTTTTGTCTTGCCTGCCAGAAAGCAGATAATCACAAGCAAAATATTTCATGTATCGCATTTTGCAGACAAACCGGGAAAGAATTTGGATGCTTCACTTACCCTGAACTTGCTGCCAGACCTCATAGGCTGTGGTATTCAAGCAAAGTGGCAAAAGCCTGCTCTGCAGTAACTCCACAGGAGCCCCAATGAACTATCTATATAAAAGTTTGGGCCATACTTCAAGCAAAAAGCTGAGCTGTGCTGCCTTTGCACACAGTGGTTTTGGTGGTTCTGTTTCGTAGAGGGTCCCACAAAGTTCAGAGGGATTATCTGGTGAGTGGAAGGGTTTCTGTGATCAGGTGTGCAAAGATCAGCACTGATGTTAAATGTGCCCTTTGTACACTATGTTTTATGCCCCAAGAATTAGTGTATTCAAATTCTGATTGCAACAATAATCCATCTCCTGGGGAAAAAAAAGAAAACAAACACAACAAACCAACAACACTGGGCAAGAAGTTGGATCAAAGTCATCTTTTGGACCTGATTATTTACAATTTTCTTTCTTTTGAGACCACTGAGTCAGAAATTAGATCTTCCTGGGCATTCTGCCTACCCAGCAGCTGGATGTCCATCACATGAGCAAAGATTCTGATGCTGTTTCAGTAACTCTCTCAGTGCTTGTTTCACAGGAGAGGTCCAAGGCAAGGTATTGGTGACCTTGAGGTGTGACTGGACCATACAGGAGGCATCACTCTCCATTTGCAGAAGGCATATTGCACTGCCTCCCTACTCAATGCTGAGGAGTTTTGAGGCCTCTGGAATTTCAGTATGAGGTTGGTTTTTCAGAGGCAACATCTTTTCTGAGCTCTGTGTCAAAGTTTTTTGCAAATTCTCTAGGTAAAATTTCATGAGGAAAGTCTAACTGAAAATCAGCAGAGGTGGTAAAAGGGAGTGGGTAGGAAAGAAACTTGCTCATCTCCAGTCTATTTTATATGTTGTGAAATAAGGGGGCTTTTAGCGTGCCAGCCAAGTATTCTCAGAAGAACAGAACTATCTGCACGGTTTATCTTCAATAACACTGTGTTATTTTTCAACTTTCTGTAGGGAATTAAGCTGCTAGTTCCTTAGGTGGATCTGCTCTGGTGTGTGCCTGAGGCCCAAATTCTTGGTAGAGGGGGGAGCAGTTATGTAACTGGCACGAGGAGATCAAAATTCCTGCTATGCTGGGCTCACTCAGTAAAAATGGTATCGGGGGGAAAAACATGCCAAAGTAGGCTTAAATAAATAGAGCAGAGGCAATGGACCTGGCTGACATATGGAAGCATTATAGGGAAGAGGACAGTAGTTCTAGTTGTGATTTAAGAGTTTAAAGGAGCAATATCAGATGAGGGATATGCCCAGTTTTCATCTGTGTTACAAACAGCTCATTTTTTTCATTAAAAAGTTTTTCTTCTACTTCTGTTTTTTCTATCCAGTCTTAGCTGTCTGGTGTGAAGTCTGGCAGTCTGTGCAGGATCAGATCCCGTTCCCAGTGAAATTCAGTGTAAAGGCTTCCACAGGCTTGTCAGCTTTCCAGGGTCTAGTGAACTTTGCAAATTTTTATCAAGCAGATATGGGTTATACAGCAACTGCTCCTAAATCATTGAAGTTATTTCTTGTAAAAGATAAAATTTGTTAAGAAAAAAAACCCTCTTAAGATTTCCTAACAGATTGCACTCCGATGCCCACTAGTTTCCTAAATGCCAAGTGTAAAGGGAAGAATAGCACAGCATTTGATTTCCTGAGTGCTAAGAAACTAGCTAAGAACAACAAATATTGTCCCTGTTTGATTTGAAATGGAGCCATGCACATGCTGGCGCTCCTGTGTAGTCTTTAGAGTTCTGCAGTGTTTTCCCACCACGCTTGGAGCCTTTGTACAGGCAATGTGTGTTTGTGTGTGTGTGCCTCTGTGTGTGTATAACTATAGATATTTGGAGCTTCCCATGGTGGCTCACAGTGCTCACCTTTCCCCCACTCCTGATGTAGATATAGGTGGGCTGTAACTCCTTTCTAAAAGGAGCTCCTTTCTAAAACCTGCTTGGTTTTACCAGGCTTTTAAAAAATAGTTCTGTTATGTCTGGGAAAAAAGAAAAAAAGAGGAAAACTGTTTTGCTTATTCATACACACTCTGCCTTCTGGCTTTCTCAGAACCTGGTGTAACAAAGGCACATTTTCATTGCTCAGGTCCCCCTCTCTTCCTGAAGCCTAATAAAGGCTAGCTATGAAGCAGCCATGTAGTGCTTTGACAGTGCTAGAGCATACACAAGAGGAGGACTGGTGGGCAAATGTAGTTGATACGAAGCCAGACTAACTTGAAGGAATTCCAAGTTAAACAGAGACCCTTCAACAAATTTCCACTGGACTCTGACAAGGTTAATGCAGGATGTGTGAAGGGCAAAATAATGTCTCAGCAACCCAGTAGGAGCAGCAGGTCTATAAACCACAGAGGATCATTGACACTTCTTGCTCTTTGCCTCCCGTTTCTGGTCTGAAAATCTTCAAGGCCCCAGTCTGTTCAGAATCTCATCACTGCAAAGGGCACTCTTCCCTGCCAGTCTTAGCTGGCTTTGGAACAGAAGGATCTGCTGGATCCCCTCAGTGGTAATACTGTTATTACACACTGATCCCAGTATCTTAATGTCCCCTGCAAAAATGAGGAAATGTCCACCTTTGGTAAATGCTAAAGTGTTCAGAGAGGTGGGAAGATGATATACCAAAGGGTGGGAGGAGATGGGAAAGAGAATGTTGCTCACTGAGCTCTTCGGAGTCCTGCCCCTGCTTGGGAATGAAAAACAGGGCCGGAAACGATGGCTTAGCTATAGCAACACTGCAGCTGGGAACTGCTCGTTATAAACAGCCTGTGCCAATACTGTGTAGTGAAAAAGCTCTTCAGTACCTACCCTTCAAGCACTCTTGATTTTACTTCCCTCCTCTCTGCATGCTCTTGCAGTCTGCTGCTAGGAGGCCTTGTGCGTTCTGTTTTGTGTTTGGCTTCCTACTACTGGCCCTTGGGTCTTTCATCAGCTGTTTTTAAACAACCTTTCCTGTCAATCTAATAAACACTAGACATCTAATTTTAGAGAAGAAATAACCCCAGGTGCTTTTCTGACTTGTCCTGCAATACATTCTCCCTAAACAGCGGCTTGGTTCCTGATCTTCCAAAACGATATAGCACTTGGAAAATGACCATGTTTGGGCCTCCCTTACCTGTTCTTTCACATTCCTGTGATGAGAATTGTAAGTAAAATGGCATGACAAGGTCTTTAATCACAATCTGAAGGTTAATACCAAGGGTTCATGCTTGGCATTTCTCTCAACTCTTAGAAGGAATACTTGGTTCCTGTGCATGTCTTAACTTCTGTGCTATGCCAGCTATTGCCTGGTTATTGTTGGCATCCTAGTAAAGAATCGCTTGATTGGAGATAAAGCTGAGCTATGATATGGCAGGGGACCACTGTGGAGTTTCACAGGGGGAACCCTTGAGAGAAAGCCCCGTTCAATGATGCAAATGCTCTCAAGATTTGCTCTGGGAAAATTTGCACAGGAGCTCAGACTGAGGCCAATAAACATTTGCACATTCCCAAGTAAAAAGCAATCTGATGTTTGGCCGAGGGGCTGTGTGTGGCAGGGGCAGAGTGGTGTGATGTGCTGGGCTGCTGGTGAGAGAGCAGGAGCACTCGGCTCTGCAAGGCTTTCAGTTCAGCTGGGCAAGTGAGCCCTGTTGGCAAGCGGGTGCTGCAGGCAGAGCTGCCTGTGCTGTGTGGTGGGCAGCTTGGGCAGTCACCTGTGTGCCAAGCTGATGAAGGCTGGTTTATTATGATAGTAAAACTTGAGTCTGTGACCAGCTGAACACATTCAGCTCCTGGTAGTAAATGTAAGTGTAAACACCCTGTATAACTGGCCAACGACTCCCTTATGTCTTTCCTGGAGATTTCTTACCAGAAGAGCCTATTCACTTTGCCTTCCTCAAGGAGATTTGATCCTGTGCATCTTTAATCTGCTCATCTGGAATTGTGATGTTCAAGAAGATCAGTTGTCTCCAGATAGGTCTGTATTTGCCACTTCTGTAAGTATTTTCTATGCATATTTTAAAACCACATAGGAGGAAGAACAGCTTTTTCTCGTCACACCCAGTGCCCAACAGCAGATTGAGAAACTAACAGACATACACACTGAAAGTCCAGTGCTTCATCTCTGTAATATTGGTAGTGCAAGTTTTTCTTTGAAACAGAACAAAGTTTAATTTACTTCTGTACATTAGCTCTGCCTACCTCATCATAGATGGGCACAGGTCCCTCCTGGGCCTGGCCTTCATTTCATTATAAGTTTGGCTGCCAAATGTGGTGGAAGGGCAGGGAAGAGGGCTGTAGCTCAAATAAGCCAGATAATAATTAGACAAGCAGTGTTACTCATATACCTGCTATTACTTCTTGGTTATGCCTGCAGGATGGGATGGAGATGTCTGGACTAGCTCTGAGTAGAACAGCTCCAGCATTAGAAGTTGTAACAGGCTGATCACACCAAGTGACTGCCCTTTTTGGACACCTCAGCTAGTTCACTGGGAGTTAGTCTGACCCCTTCTCCATACCATTGCCCTGTCTCTGAAGGCACATGTTTCTTTCTGCTTGCAACAACAGAATGGTGTTTAGTTCTGCTTATGCCTCATAAAACACAAAGAGATCCTGGACACAAGGATGCTACTGTGATAGCCATAAATGTTCTTACTGGAAGCCACTTTAAACCGGAGGTTTTCCATGTATTTGTTGAGGTGTGACTGTCTGGCTTTGCTTCTAGGTTCCATATCAGCACAAGTCCTAACCTGCTGCTATGTTGTTTGAAAACAACTGCCACAGACTCTTGTGGATGCCAAGAAAGGTTGTTTTGTGGATGCCGTTTCACCATCTTGAAATGTGAAGCCATGGTGGGAAGGTATGAAGCAAGAGTTGTTTTTCACTGTTTGTTATGTACTGAGTGCTAGTGGTTTTCCTCCTGAAACTGTGGGCTAAAGGGACTTCATCCCCATTAGAACTTGGTGAACCTTGCTGGTAGTTTTCTCTGTTATTCCCTCTGAGTAGCAGCATGCTGTGGAGGCAGAACACAAAGGAGTTAAAACTGTGAAGTTTTAACTCCTTTGTGCAGCAGTTTTTACTGCCCATCATGGAGTCACCAGCAAGCAGAATATACCACTTTCACCTTCTGTGAAGAGAACAGATTTCAGCATCTGGGAAAAGCACACTCAGTTGATATTTCACTTGCAATATGCCATATTGATAACCAATATGTGATAATGTGGAGCTTCAATCAATACAAATGTATTCACTGATTGCTTTTTTAATGGTTACACACATGCAACATCCACTAGATGCCAGTAACTGCTGAACACCTAATTTTACGTTTGCCCAAAGTAACAAAACTTGTTGTAACATCTAACTCCCAACAAATATGGCAAATGCAGTTTGAAGGTTGCTAGGTCAAGGGCTATTTCTGGTGTTCATTCTTATCAGACAGAAATGGGAGGCTAAGATCCAACAAGGGTAATGCTTTCATCCTTTGGATACCAAAGCTAAATATCCCATTTTTTTGTGGGGACGGGAGGGGGAGGAAGAGATACCATTTTATATCTGTGTGGGTGTAATTGGTACTTTTTTCTCCTACCTGAACTCAGGCCCCTAAGGATTACATTTTTGTTGTTGACTCCTTTTTCTCAGCTGAACTTACAGCATCAGTGCTGAACCCTTATGGCTTAACCCAAAATCAGCACAAAGGGATAAAATATTTTTAGAAAACTTCCTTTTAACTTTAATGTCTGTGGTGTCTTTCCACACAGAATTTGCAATGATTTAGTAGCATTCTTATAACTGGCATGATCTAGCTAGCTTTGTAGAGAGATGTAATAAAAAGACAAAATTGCATAGTCTTGGGAAAAAGAAAACAAAGTCTCTAAAGTACACAAGAAGGCTGAGAAAAGTCTGTTACTTCCCCACTATATCAGCTGGTTTAATAATAAGCATAATTTCTCTGAAACATCTGCCTTGGACATAATCCCTGCAGCTTTACAGAAGAAGACACATGTTACAATAGGATGTCTTGGAACATCCTTTTCAGATTTCTTTCCAGAACTGTAACTTCCCATTTCTTTGTTTATGTGCAGTCTCCCTGGGAAGGAAGAAGCCTGACCTTCATTTTCAAATGAATAATTGATCAAGTGTCTGAGCAATAATATAAAAAAAACCCCAAACCAAGCAAAAGAAAAGAAAAAAGAAAGAAAAAGGCACAGCACATATTTTGATGTCTAGTCCAACAGAAAATCCAGAGTCTCTCTTGCCAGGTATGCATCATTCTAATCTCACTCTGTTGTCCCCCAAACGATCAGTTGGGTTTGTAAATTCACACAAATATCGAGGAGCGGAAGACTCTCTTACAAATACAACCCCTCTAACTTTTATTCTCAGTACGTGTCAGCCAGGATCAGCAGAGCATGACAAGCCCTTCCCATGCCTTCATTTTCCTCTTCCATTTCAGGGTTGTTGTCTTTTTAAGCCTTTTTTGGTTTTGCTGTAACGTGATGTTAATTCTATTATAAGTCAAAATGTTGACAGGCGTATGCTTCCTCTGTAGGTTTAGAGCTTGTGGGTGAATAGCATGTCTCTGTGCCACATTTAGCTTTGTGCTTTGCTGGAACAGACTGTTCCAATACATCAGCTTTTTCTTCCTAGACCTCACCTTTCTGCCCGTATGAAATGCAAGCTGCTTGCTGTTTCGTATCTTTCTCCTTTATAATGAGCTATTTTTTTTCCTACGCTGTCTTCTTCCTACTGTCCCACCTTTTCTACACCGCTGTGATCCTTCAAGCAGCAAATGGATCTCCTCAAACCAAGTGCTGTGTCTGATTGCTGCTGTGTATTTAGGTTAACTATGGTACTCTAGTGGCCTGAGGTCCCTGGAGAACACCATGGATGCCAAGGAGATGACCACATTTCCCAGGGAACTGAGAGGCATTGAATTTGCGCTCTGTGTTTTTGATGCCAAACTCTGGAAGGGGATTCTAGACATTTCTTGATGTCTCTGTTTTCTTGTAAGCAAGAGCTGCAGTTGCCATGGATATGTTTTGAGATCTTAAATGGAAGGAAAAGAGGATGAGAAGGCGTGTGCCGTGGTGCAGCCTGTGCGTTTAGACAACAGTCATTTCAGATGTAGCCAGTTAGACCCAAACTCGGAAATCTGTAGTCCAGACTTATCTACTGAAGGTACAGAAAGAACCAGGACAAACAGCAAAGAAGGACTGGTTGAACATGATTTGTGAGTGCTTACCAGTAGTGAATGCAGCTCAAGAATCAGGAGTCTGTGGACCTGCTACTCATGCAGCGACATGCAAAGCTACTTCCCATAACTGGGAGCAAACCCCAGTCCTCGAATACCTTGCATCACTCCCACTGTGTGCTGCTGCTGGAACAGTCAAATAAAGCATATCTGAATTTCCTCTCCCTATTTATAATTCTGTTCAAGGGAACACGACATTTTTCCTGGAAAAGAACCGTCTTAAAACTCTTGGGTGGAATAAGAAAAGTGCATGTGCACTTTCCAAACCACCTCCAGATTCAAGTGTTAATGTGGGAATAGATTTGGACTGAAAATACCCATTAATTTAATTTTTGGCAGGCAAAAGGCAGCTACCTGAGAGACAACATAGGTAGTTAGGGCTCTTGAAAACGTGCCTGCAGACTTGATCTGTGATTCGTGCAGCTGGCTGGACCATCAGATGTGTTCATATTGCTACGTTTTTCCCAGCAGCACTAGACTTTTTGGTGCTTAGTTCTCTTTTGTATCCATGTTTATAGTTGATGTTCTTAGAATAAAAAATGTTTTTTGAAGAGCTAGACCTGTACATCTTTAGATATGTTTTCAGGCATTGAAGAAGGGCTTGGATAAATAGCCTTGATTTTCTTAACAGGTGTATTGACACGCTAGGAGTTTAAGAATTTCCCTGTTTTCTCCACAGAATGCATTCACATTGCTTTATTATTTTGTCCAAGTACCTGCTTTGCCTATTCTCTTTGTGCTCTGAATTGGGAACAGATCTCTGCAGCAAACACAAATTTATTGAGTGGAAGTCATTGATATAGATGTTGCATGAAAATTAAGTCCACATTCATATTCTTAAAAATGAGATATTAAGGCTTTGGGGTTTTTATCTTCTAAAGCACTAAATGAAGCACTTACTTTTCACATTTTATTTTTCTATGAAAAGCAAAATCTCCACAGGGTTTGCAATAGTCTTTTTCTTTTCTTTCAATGCTGTTTGATGCCCTGTGAGAAATTTTGCCTTTGCTAAAATCAGCAGTGGGCTCCCATCTTCAGTGACAGTGAGGTTTACCCCTGCTGTGTTGGGATATTTAGATGTTAGCTTGATAAACAGGTTGGGTAATTCTGAATTGCCTATGCTCATGTTCCCACATAGTGCTTCAGGTTTATATAGTTATTTGTAGAGTTTTTTTTCTGGAGAAGTACAACTTCGTGCCATGATGTTGGTGCATTTTCCATCTCTGGACCCCTGTGGATGAGCAGTGAGGCCTGACAGAAACATTCCATTGCAGCTAGTGGGCTCTGTTTAATAGACTGGACCTAGTTTCCTAGTACAGCCTTTGAAGCTGGGGACACGGTCTGGAAAGCCCACCCTCAGTGCCTTGCTGAGATCTGTTTTTCAGTGAGTGGGTACCATTTCACCTCTGAGATGCCCCAAATGCCAGTGATGACTCCTTGCTTTGGAAGGTGTTGGCTGTGAGCCTAGACCTCTGATTTCAGATGAGCCTGACAGATTTCTCTGTTTTAATTTGGAATGGTGCCTCCTTTGGCACAAATCATTACAGAAGACAATTTTCTGTTGGAGAAACAAGCTGTGCCTGGTACACTCTCCTAAAACTATGTTCATGCTGATCTTTCTTCTCCTCTTCCATTACCATGGATATTAGGCAGGCCCTTGAAACTCCTGGGCTCTCACTCACCAACCTATCCTGGAATCTTTTAGGGTTGTTGTGCTTTGGGAAGGACGAAATCACTTGGGGATCCTATAGACACCATATGTCCCTGTGTTCCTGTCCCTGCCCCTCTTCCCAGTGTCCCACCATGACCCCCCTCTCTCCTTTCTGTCCCAGTTCTTTGCCTACTACTCCTTCTCGATATGTTCTGGCCATTGCTGCAGCATCACCTGGTGCCCCAACCCCCCCAAGTCTCTGTGCTCCCCTGGGCCATGCAAGGGTGACACTGAGCCACAGCAGTAAGTACAGCCATGGCTGGGGCAGCATCTCCAGCATCACCACCACGTCCTAAAAGCAAGGACCCCAGTATCTGGGAAGGCTGAGGACTCCAGCAGCTGGGGTACTGATGGGCCATAGACACTCCCAGGACCATCTCATGTGAGTATGGTGGGGACCCCACCATCTGGGGCAGCCACCTCACCTCTGGGGACTTAGTTGTGCAGCTCATTTTTAACAGTGTGTCTACTTATAGAAAAACTTGATATTGCAAAGAAAAAAGTTATCTTAGTAAATGCTTAATTGAATAATGTTTCTGTGTACCACATACAGTATATATTTAAACTGACTAACTGCATTCGCTAACAAGTTTTGCCAGCAAATGGACAAAGTCTTCGGTGTGAAATAGTTCAGTTTTAAAAATTAAGGACCTGTCAGATTTCCACCTGTTGAATAGTTGTGAAACTGAGGATGTACGTGCTGCACTATTTAATATATGATAAAATTCTTTGATGAATGTGTGAGCTAAGATTAAGGCTGCTAGTTTAATCACTAACAGTAGAGTCTATGCATGTGGAAAATAATGCTTTTGCATTGAAATTTTCACTGCTGCTAATTTTTCCATGCAGTTATACATGCAGGGATCCAAAAAAGACTTTACTTGGAGGCAGGTACAAAACTGCAAAAGCTTTAGAGGCAGCTGGGCAGAGAGCTGTGGTTCTGGCTTTGCTGACAGAAAAAAAATGATTTTGAAAGGGGAGCAGAATCTGTGACTTTTTACTGGAAAAATCAGTCAGGTGGAAAATTCTTGTCAGTCATAGCCTAGGTGTTACCTCGACTGGTTCTGAATGTCTTATTTCCCAACTCCCAGAACCAGTTTCAGGTGTTGGGAGGAGGACTGTTATTCGTTGCTGGGAAATGGATGACTCTGCTGGCCAGTCCTTCACCCCCAGCACACTGACAGCTACTTAAAATGGCTGCAGATTTCTCCAAAACAGACTGTATGGTTTTGCATGAATGATGCATTTGCTGCAGGTTAAGTAAATTTTGTGTATACTGGTGTCAGGAGACAGAAAGAATAAATAGCCTCTAAGCAGACAGAAGGCTATATTTAGGTCTAGTCTGAGTATGCCCTCTGCCTGCCAATTGCAAAAAATTCAAACCCAAATGCTTTGTTTCCTGCTGGAGGCTTGCCTTTAATTTATCCCTCCTTGTGTTTTAAACCTTTTAAACATGGTTACAGCCTAGTGTCAGGCAGCTGCACAGTCCTTTCTCTGTGATAGCCCTGAGAGCACATGGTGTGACTTCCATGGTGTCAGGGCTGTGGAGCACTAACACGGGCCCTCACCATCCCTCCCCAGCCTCTCCTGGGGCCTCTCCTCAGCCCAACCCGTGGATCTGAATCCCACTTGAGTCCCTGGCACCATAGGAAGCTGATCTCCAGCTCTGCAGACATGGCTATGCCAAGCCTAGCCTGATCTGCATGCTGACATTCTGTCCTGACCTAAGACCAGTTCCATCCCCAAGACCCTGTCCAGCCATCCTGGAGCTGTGTCTGCTCCTGGTTCCCTGCACCAGACCTGAACCTGACCCTGCCCATGGGGGTACATCCTGGCCTGGCCTGGTCCTATCCCCATGCCCAGGCTGTTGCCTGATGGCTGGAGCTGCCCCCTGCACTTCCCTGGTGCCTGGCTGGGGTGGTAGGACAAGTACCCCAGGTACACCCACTGTCTCTGGCCTTCACAGTGCCCTGGCACGTGGTGTTCAACCTTACAAACACCACCACGGAAAGGCCCCTTTCACCATTTCAGCTAAGAAAGGTTAATCCAGAAAAGCTCTTGGGCTAGAGGGTACAGAAAGGACTTCTAGGATTCCTGCTTGATGGTGTTTTGTCAAGAGCACAAGACTGCCCTTTAAAGAGGCAGCAGATCTCAGGGCAGCATCCCTTTGTCACAGGTTCCTGAGCTAGTTTTAAGTGAACTGCATGGGGTATCGCAGAGGAATCCAGCTGTGGGACTTCAGCATGGGCTAAATTTACCCTGCTTCTCTGCACTGTGGCCTTACTCTGGTTTAGAGGTTTGACAAATTGTCGGCAGGTCTGAACGCTTCAGTAACAGCCTGGCATTAATCCCAGGTTCAAATAGGAAGTAAATTCTGCCAAAAGACATTGGGAAAAGAAAAAGAGCTGCTTCTCACCAGCGCTGAGGGGACTTCAACCTTTCAAGAGGAGATTCAGAGCTCCTGATGAGAGCAGACTTTCATAAACCGTGTTCCAGTTTTACAATTGTACAGCCAGGCCAGATCTTTTGTTCCCAGATCTTCTGAAGTTGCTAAAAAAAGTCAGTTATTGAAAGCCTCTTTTTTTCTCTCCTTTTGCCAAGACCGAGTCTCCTACGCAGTGCAGAGCCTGTGCACAGTGCTCTATCAGGAGTGAAACTGCAGCTTATCATGAAATGGAGAACTACAGCGTACACCTTTGTGGGGAAGACAGCTGGAGAGATAGGAGAGCAATTTCCCCTTCTGTATATTGCCTCCTTCCCTGTGCAGACTATGCATAGATATGAAAGGAAAACTATCAAATCCATAAGCCCAAATGGTTTGGAAACATATTGTAGCATGGAAGTCAGGTTGCTCAGGTCCCATTTAATGCCCAGCACAAAGTAAAGTTTCATGGCCTACTATTTCAGAAAAGGGTCGTTTATTTTAAGTCTTTCAGTACATGACTGTGATTCACTGGGTCATCTGAGTTTTGAATGCAGCAGATTCTGTTGTGTGGGTACATATCTATATGGTGTATACATGAGTGAGGAAAGCTAGGGGTGACTAACTGCTTCCACTTCTCATTTCCATGAACTAGAGATCTCTATTGTTGCTTAACCTGAAGCTAAGAATGCAGTAAATACTGGATGGTGGGATTAGAAGTCTTATACATGACCCAATGGAGAAGTAACAAAAGAGTTTTTCCACAATCAAATGCTTATTTCCAGTATCCAGCAGAATGCAAGTCTCCTATCTGAACTGCAAAATCAAAACTGACTAAGAATAACCAAGGGAATGAGACAATTTCTTCAGCCAGACAGGTAAAACACCCAAGTCTTTAATATTGGACTGCAGAAAAAATGCTGCTCTGATTCAATTGTCACTTAAATGAGTATAAATCGGGAATAGCTCATGTAAATCTTACATCTGTACTGCACCTTCTGGTAAGTCTCATGGGCTCAACAGTGATGTTATCTAATTTAAAATGTCATTGACTATTTATTAAGAATGAGTTTTACAAGAGTACTCTGGAGCACTTCTCTATTTGAAAGGAGAAAGTAGGTTAAAAAAAGGGTAATTTACAAGGAAAAGACAAGGCAAGAACACTCAGCATGAGGGCCTGGTTAGACACATGACAGTGCTTAATCCTACTGTTCCTAATCCTTCAGGCCAGGCTTGCAGCACTGGAACCTTTTCAGTTTTTGCTCTTCGACTTACTGACTGCTAAGAGGACAGAGCAGTCCCAGTCTCCTCATTTACTGTTGGCTTAGTAGGAACAGTGTAGAGGGCAAGATGTAGCATATGTTAAAAGTACATGCCTGTGGGCTACATATGTCATGCAGCTGGAAGGCTGCTGCCTTATAGAAGTAATAACATGGCCAAGAAACACCCATTATGATCAGGCATATGGGCAGCCAAGTGAGTAATGCTGCCAGGAGGAATGCCTACAGTGCAGCAGTTGTGAAATACTGATTAAAAAGTCCTGAAGTGGCTGCTTGCCCCTGACAAGTCATTCCTGCTGAAGCAGGCATCTTTCCAGGCTGATAGTTTCTAAATGTACTCTCAGACTTATACATTTTGGATGTCTTTAGCTGAAGCTGGTTTGTTCTTCCTTTCTATATCTGCAGTGCCTCCTATCATAGCCCATCATTTCAGCTTATCGTCACCCTCCTGGGAATCTTTCGTTCCTCAACAGAGTTGACTGGAAACCTCCCCTCATGCACCATTTCCTGAAGAGTTCAATCAGCTTAGCAGGAAAGGCTGAAGGCCAAAACCTACAAGTAAGATAAGCTTTGTTACGGTAAAGAGAACAGCAAATGTATCTGCTGCTTTTCTTCTTTTTGATTTCTTTTTTTTTCCCCCCCACTTCTCATTGTATGTGAAAGGTGAAGATGAAATCTGCCTCTGTCAGATGCTGGCTGCTGTTAAAAGTAGACATGTCTCCAGTAAGATGTTTTGGGGGATAGGGTTTGATAAGGGTTTTTTATATTATAGTTAAGGATACATTCATGTTAAATTGCTGGCAATCTGATCAAAGCTATCACTTTGCTCTTCTACTTTTATTTTCTTCCTTTCCCAGTTACGTGAATACACTGTCACTCAGAAGTTTTGTTCCTTATTTTAAATAAACTTTTGGTACAATAGTTCCAGCAACCCAAAAGTAGAGCAAGTTGTTATGCAAGGGTAAACAATGAATGTTATATATTCTATATATTTCATTTAGCCAGTATTAGAGCTTTGTCACAAGAATATTTGATTGTTGTGAGAAATGTCATATGAATAATATTTAAGGTAAAACTGAAATCAGAACTTCATAACATTCCTGTTCTACAAAGCATGTCTGCTTCAAAACAGCCTTAGGATTTTGACTGCATCTCATTCAGCACAGCCATATTCATAGTCTTCTGTGGGCTCCTGAGTATTGGTGCTAGTTCTGCCTGCAGCCTGCTCAGCCCTTCAGCACCAGAAGTGTTTGTGACATGTATTTTGTCATGTAAGTGGCCTTTTGAGGTCTCAAAAAAAAAGGTGTTAAATTTACACGACCTTCTTATCTGTTGACAGCTACATTTTCCTAATCAGAAGAAGCAAGTTTAGAGCACAGTTGTTATTGCTGCTCCTGTTATTTTTCAAACTTCCTGATGGCAATTGTGTCAAATGTCAGTATTTGAAGAAGGTGAAGGAGCTGATCAAGTTAAATTCCGAGATTGCTTTGTCATCATAAAAGGGTAAAGAGTGACTGCAAATACTCTTCATGAAAAGCAAATGGAATATCTGAAGCTTTTTTCACTGGTTTTGCTTGAGTGGAGTAAATCCCAGTTCATGGTGGCAGGCATGAGTGAAGGGCAAGAATCCAGGGAAAATGTGCGCCAACACTCACAAATGAAATAACTGGGAGTTGGTTCCTCCTTGCACACTTAAGGCTGGAAGTCAGTGACAATTAGTGGTGAAAGTCACTCTTTCCCCCAGCAGAACTTTGCCTTATGTCTTTACTGACAATCTCCTATTGGGGTTTGTCAAGTATCTCTTCTGGAGCACGAATGACACTACACCAGACAGCTCCTAATATCTTTTACTCTGTACAAGAAAAGCTATTCCACTTCACCCTTGAGGTTTCAGAGTGGAGCTTTTCCAAGCTAAGTGCACAGAGTTTTAAAGAAGCGTATATATGTTAGCGTGTATATTGTAAATACACACACACAGATATATATACATATTGACACGCTCATAGTTTATTAATGTTCTTATGTCTGTAAATACTGATGATATAGGAAAATGTAATATGACCTTATAAAAATAATTTGTTAGTACATAGTAAAGTACAGGCTCCCACTGCAACTCAGTTGTTATTTATAATTAACAAAAGTAGGTTTCCCAGACACAAATGGGAACTATTGTGGTTTAACCATATTTTGATTTTTGGTTGTTTAAAAATTTCTGTGACTAATCTCTTCATTATAAGTTCAGGGTAGCTTGAGTAATGCAGTGCTGAGAGCAACTGAATCTGCTCACTGCTGACTCCAAACCCCCTGCGCATCTTCAGTGTGTAGCTACTACTCTGGAGCGTACATACCTGCAATTGTCTGGCTTTCATTGGCAGGTATATAGGAAATTAGATGTGGTATTTGATGGCTCAGTTTCGTTTTGGGGGGTTTACAGTGTTGATCTCAGCAGAGTTTAGACAATGTGATCTTACTGAAGTGCAGTATTGGACAGAAGTGAGAAATGTGCTTATTCAGAAATCCAGCTGTCAAGTGCTTTAAAAACTTCTCTGTTGGATGTGGATACCACTGCATGGAGCACAATAAAGAAGAAATATTTGCCTTAGGAATTATGCTGTCCTTACTCAGCATCTTTTTGTAACTACATTGTTAACCAGAACTCGCCGTGTTGCTGTGTGAGCTGATGAATGGATTGGCATTGACGTAGTGAGTCTTTTTTTCCGGTGTCAAAACATTACAGTGCATTTAGAGCTGCCCCTGGCTAAAGCCATTTTAAGTGAGAGAGAGAAAGAGTATGAACGAGATTTACAGTAAAGGTCTTTTCTTCTTTGTAGATCGCTGAAGGGTGGAGGGAGAGCCTCCCCCTGCCTGTCAGTGTGAACTTGGCTGTTCTACGTAGCAGCACCCAGGGTTCCCTGCAAGGTAAGCTGGTATGTATGTCCATAAGCAAGGGGGTAATTGTATGCCTGACAGAATAATCTCAAAGTATCAAGAACTGTGATATGTGATAAAGAGAAAAGATGGGAGAAAGGGAGAATGGAGACAGAACCATAATAAAGTGACAACAAGTCTCTTTTGACTAAAAATCTCATGGTGATATGAGGCTTCCAATGGGAATGGTGTCACTTCAACACTTACCTCTTCAGGAACAGATTTCCATTCATATCCCAGCAGTTGGCTCTGTTAATGGGACCTCTTTGTACGGAACAGCTGCTTCAGGAGGGCAGGATGTGTCATGTTGGTTTCAGTCTCCATACCAGGTACAATGCATGAAGAAAGCCAGTTTATGCTAGCAAAGCAAAGTGTTAAGTTGTCCTTACTAAAGAAAAACACAAAAATGAGGAATCTCAAGCTTCAGTATATCTGGCTCTTACCCTTGGTTTGGAGGATATCTGAAGCACCTCTCAGCTTCAGAAAAATAAAGAGACCAATTCAGAATTTCTCCAAGATGGTATTTTTCAGTGGGCCTCCATCCACTTCTTACTATTATTTAGTACAGAAGAATGATCTCCTTTTTGTTGAGTGCCAAGGAAGCTTTAAAATCTCTTTCATTCAGAAAAGTAAAAAATAAGTGGTCCCCAAGGTGAAAATACTCTGTGACAACTCTGTGGCCATTGGAGAACATCTGTGTTCTGCACATTCTGCAAATATAGCAGCTGATAAGGAAGATGCAGTAAGCTCCATCTATCAAGCTGATACCTTTTATACAAAGGTGAAGACAGCACAGTTTAATATCTGGGATTTTTAAATAGCCTTGTCCTTCTAAAAAGCCACAAGACATCAGCTGCAATTATTACTGGAAATCTTGTATTTGCATAAGAAAAGCCACAGGCTTTAAGTTTATACTCAAATTATGCAAGTATTCTGCATCGTTTTCTCAAGGATAACACTCTTCACTGTGTTACAATTAATGTCTCCTGTGCTTGACAGAAGCAAGAAGGCTAAACTGGCTACAGAGATCTATTTTTCTAATGGCATTTCTTCCCTCAAACCATGAGGCATGCCAGTATCACCTTCAAAACATAAAATATGCATATGTGCTTGTAGATTTTATGCATTGCTTACACATCTTATGCTACCCCTAATTTGTCTTAGTCAGCTCTCTAATGTTATGTGACCCCTCACTCCTGCATTCCAATGTCACCACTGTCACACCGTTAAACATTAACTTGACAATTATTTTGAAAAACACAACCTGCCTTCATTAACCTTTTGTAAGGACACTTGATGTAAAATATGACATTACCTAGTTCTAAGCCAACGTGGTGATGCACTTAACGCTTTGTTGCTCTTAATGCTGTGTTAGCAGATACAATTCACCCTTTCTTATAGATAATGAAATCATTATATATTTATTTGGCTCTTGGATCTAAGATCCAGGTACTCTGATGTTTATTACAGAAGCTAACAAAACATTTTGGGGGGGGCATTAAATCCTTAATTGCTTTCTGTTTAGAGATGTCCATTAGCCATCACTGCTGAAAATGCTAAAAATATCAACAATGATTCCATATCCTCAGTAAGACCAAAGCTGGGCAGTTCCCCATGTTTCTTTCTAATGTTCAGCAGAGGATTCCTCTCCCATAGTTTTATTTTCCTGAATAATTGGTCTCAGCTGTCCAGTTTGGCCTTTTAATGATTTCAAATGTTTTATGATTTAATAACAGAAATTAATAAAATAAACTTGAGACCAAATTCAGCCTAGGGCTTTCTTTTCCTCACTCTGCACCAGTAGGAAAGATGATTGCTTTTCTAGCAGTAATATTCTTCCTAGGCATTTTTTCTAAGGAGTGCTGTAGAGTTCATCACTCTGCTCTGAATTAGTCTTATTTTTCTAGGGGTTTTGGGTTTTGTGCGTTTTTGTTTTGTTTTCTTCATGGTTCATGCAAGAACTTAGTTCTAAACTAAAGATGTATAAACAAGAAGGGAAATAACAGGGGTCCTATCTCTCAAAGTAATTTTACTTTATTAATTTTCGGTGAAATACCAAGCAAACTCATTATTTGCTCAATTGAGGAGAAGGAAGAGGTAAAGAAGAGACATCAGCTGTCAGATGGTGAGCCTTTCCAAAGAGCTTTAGACCAAAATTTAGGAACAAACTTTTAGACAAGAGCAGTATTTCTCAGTAGGTGCAGTTCTTTGATCTTTCCTGGGATACCCCCTATGACAAGAGTTTGTGAGACACAACTCTGCTGTCAGCTGTCAAAACTGGATCTGAACAGTGAAATGGAGAAGCAAAAGCTGCCATTATTTTCCTGCTCGTCTACATCTCTTCCGTTTTCCTGTAACTCTCATTGTCTGGCTGAGCTGGGGTCACCAGTGAAACTTCTGTGCTTTGTCTGGAGATGGGCAATCCATCGACTCTAAAATGACACTAGGTACAATTATCCATATGATGATCTCCCACAGTAAAGCCCTGGGTGACAAGATTAATGTAAAGGTCACACAACTATGTATGAACATCTGAGCTGGATTTGCTTGTTGTACCTCAGCCATTTGGCACTGCAATGAAGTGGTGTTTCCACTGCACAGGTGGTGTTTCCTCATTCTAGATACATCAGAACTCCAAAGCAGGCATAAACTAGAGAGTCACATTATCTCTGTAGAGTGCTGATGAAACTTCTGCAGAAATTTTGTATCTGCTTCTGGTAGATCTGTCTTTAACCTGCAAGGATTACAGACCTTGAAAAATGTAAAATCACTTTTGTCTCTCAGTCATGGGCATCTAAGCTGCCTCCTGAGTGTTTTATGTATAGAATTCCCTTACCTCCTATTTACTTCAAAGTGTCCAGTTGAAGTATGACAAGGGACTGTGTCTTGGAAGATCTAGAAGGATCTTGCTTTAAAATCATTAGAAAAATCAGATTCAAATCACACTGATAGCTCTGTAACATACCTAAATCTTTCTCTCCCCTTGGCTTCTTCCTCAAAGAGAAATGCCCTGAATTAGAATACATAGCACTTTGCTTAATCTGTCAGAATAAAATGCAAACCTGTTTTCTTTTCAGTGTAGTTGTGAGTCATATCTCATGACTGGAATGCCAGTTTCATTGTCTGTATGGGCTGGGAAATAAGTGACTGCCATAAACAAATAACAGAATTTTTATACATGTAATTGATTATCTGATTGTTGCTTGTTGCTTTTACCTCCTAGTATGTAGTGATGGGAAAACTTTTCTCCTCTCACGTATATTCTATAATGTTTGCAGGTGGCTCTTTTGTGAAATAACGTGAAACTTCCCGTGAAGAAGTGCATCTGTGTGTATTATGGATTCTACTGGAAGGATGCACATTTTCTGGATGTCATTCTCCCAGCAAGACACCAGAATGTTATACCTGCTCTCTTTAGTCCTCCATTTCCCAACTCTTTCCTGTGTGACACAGTACTATGCAGGCAGAGTAACACAGGCTGATCAGGAACCGGTTGCCACCCACCCCGTGTCTGGCCCTTCAGAGGAGCTCCCTGGTCCCCACAGCAGTGATGTGTGTGGCAGTGGAGCCCACTGCCAGTTCTGAGCAGGTTGGCAGCTGTATTGGTGACTAACAAAACACTCTGAGTGTCCTTTCAGATACAAACCTTGCTTAGAAAACAGTTCTCAGCAAACTGAGCTGACAAAGCGCTCAAGATTGAAACAGTAGAAATAATTTCTGTGACTCCCACTCCCATTGCCAAGAAGGAATCAGGCCTTCTGGGGAACTCTCCAAATTGATCCAGATACAGAGCTGGGCAGGCAGAGAAGGTGAATGGTGTTGGCAGCTGGGCAGAGAGCCAGCTAGCAGCTCTCTTCCAGAGTTTCACGGCTGCACAGAGCATAACATCTCCCTCTACCATTTAGTAAATTTATGACATCACCAGCTGTTACCAGGGAAACACAGAAAATACAGATTTGAATCTTGGCAGCTAGGTGTAAAGAGAAAATATCTTGCTCTTTTGAGGGTCAAAAAGGAAAGCTGAAACAATTCCAGAACAACTTTGAATTGGAACAAATCAATAATTCCAAACCAAACAATTGAGCTGCTAAACTGACAGTGTGGTCCCTATATTATGTCCCTCACAGAAAACAAATGTGGGAGACTAAGTGCAGAACTTTTAACTTCATGCAACTTAGAAATATCCCTTGGACATAAGACCATTAATGTTGACTTAGAACTTCAGTTCTGATCCGTGGATTTAACAAGTTGCTTTTAGGGATGTAATATCCTCTGACCAATGCTTTTTCAGAAAGTGCTGATAATTGCTGCTTCTTGAGAAAGAGTTTGCTGGTGTTTCACAGCAAAGAAAGTATGTAGTGCTGAGTTTTGATAAAGTTGTGTGCAAATACCATTACTGTTGTGATGAAGTATGTGCTTTTTATAGCTTCTTAAAATGTGGGCTTTGTGAGAACGGATGTCTTCAGACATGTTTTGTGGCTTTTAGGTGCTTGAGATTTTTGAAGGTTTGGGAGTCACATTTTTGTCTTTTAGTAACAATAGCTGACATTTTAGTTATGTTGCATGTTTAAATGAAAGCACTGCTTTTTAAATGGATTGTAAATTGAGTATTGAGTAGTTGAGGCCCAGCTAATATTAGCTCTTGTGCAGGTTTGTTTGATTTCATTCACTCTGTACAAAATGTACAGGTTTGGTATGTGGTCAAGTTACCCAGAAACAAACGCATCTTTGCTGCAAAGGCAGAGGGAACAAGCTCAAGTGAGGACTCAGGTCTGGAACTGTAACAGCTGATTTGTCTCTATTCATACCTGCAAGGCTGTGGGCTAGACACAACTGGAGACCCCAGGTCAGAAAGGCAGAGGTTGTTATACTCACCAGATGTGTGGGAGATCTGAGACAATCTGTATGGAGTGTTAAAGACCTGTGGACTCACCCTATTTGGCTGTATCTACACTAAGGACCAAAATTTTGTAGGAAAAAAGTCCTCCCTGTTGCTAATCTGATGTCAAATATATCCGTGATGGAGGTTCTGACGTGGACACTTTGCAGCATTTCTAGCACTGTTACACAACTGTTGTCTTGAACAGCACAGGAACATGTTTAATTTGATTTGCATCCTCCATACCAAAATCCATGCAAGATCTTCTTGCCAAACAACCAGTCTCTATCCCCTGTTTTGTCGGTGGTCTTGGATCCTGGAATTTCTATGTCACAACAGCAATTTGCGTACAGTTTGGATCTTGTTATCTGGAACATGGTTCAATGTTCCCTGTTGTGTCTTGCTTCAGTGGGATAATGACCAAGGAAGCTGCTGAGACATGGGTGGGTTGCCAGGGATATGTCATGAGAAAGCTGTCCAGAGTCATCTGCCCACATGCTGTGATGCTGGCTCCCATTTCCAAAGCAGGGTTGCAGACAGAGGAGATCATTAGTGCTCCAAAGACCTTAGCTATCTATGCAAGTTCCTTTTTTTATCCTTTATAGTGAGTCACTTGGAAAGGCTCCTTTTTTGGTCCTCTTTAGTTCGACTGCTGGTTCCTTTTGCTTGCACGCCCAGTCACAGCATGAGACTTGTGACCGGGGCTGCAACAGCCGTTGGGGCTGCAGTCATGGATTATCTCTGGAACGGTGGAAATATCATTCTTCTTCGCTTTTCTTCTTTAAGGATATGAAAGATGTTTCTGAAGAGGAAGGAATTTACTTCTTGAGAAAATTCGTGTACAACCAGGATGGAGTTCCCCATGCAGACTTTCAGGTGGTAGATTTGCTCTGAAATTCCCATGAGGAGGGGAACATTTTTGTCTTATGTGGTAAATTCATGGTGTTGGCAGTCTCTGCCATGGTTTTAGAACTCCTATGGCTTGCACATACATCCTGAGTACGCTTTCCAAAATGCTCTCTCCACTGGAGACACTCTTCAGTACCCACAAGGGATCAGGAGGAAGTACTTTGGCCCTGTGCAAGGGCCTTTAACAAAACGAATTAATTTGACAAAACTGCATTTATCAGACAACTATATGATACTTATTATTTTATATTCACTGTCACTTATAATTGTAAATTACTACAGGACACCTTTATCTTGTTGCTGATGTCCTTTCTAAATGGAGTGCACTGGAACAGGAGGGGCAGTGTAATAGGACATACAGGAACAGAACAATAAGGAGCTTCTATATGATGCTCTCTTTAGCATAAAAAATATTGGTTCCTGGACTCAGAGAAAAGGGAGTGAAGGAACCTCAGTGGAGAATATCCCTAGATAACAAACTAATTGTCTTTCTCATGCTTTCATCCTCTTTTTTTTTTTTTTTTTTTTTTTTTTTTTTTTTTTTTTTTTTTTTTTCCCCAGGAGACAAATAGGAAGAATTATCAACACCTGAACCTGAGATTCACTTACACTAGATGTGTATTAATCAGACTGAACCAGGTGGGAACCCTGTCCCCTGAAGAACATACTTATGAAGAGCTAGAAAACAAATCATAAAATCTAGTAACTGCATTGATGTGAGCTGGTGACACAAATGGACAATTCTCTTCATTCCTTCTGGATTGTTGGGAAAAGTGATAAAGAAAATTTCTGCTGTACTGGTTATGTTTATGATAGATGAAAGCCCCTCTAAAGATGACACTTTCTTATTCTCTTTCTTGACCTTCTTATGTATGCTGAGTCTTGGTTGCTGACTAAAGTAGCAACACAGATAACTGGGCTTTTAAAGGCCCTATTTCATAAGTCTAATAACAACACTAAGAGAAGCTGAGGTGTATTCTCTTCTTACCAGTGTACCATTAGTAAAACTGGTATCACATTTTCCATGTAAAATAGCTCCTAAAAAAGGATCTGGGTTGACTTTCAGGCTCCAGTGGGCTGACCGTTACGAAGGAAATCTTCCTGCTACCTTCATTAGGAAGAAAAGAATGCTGCATGAGAGACACTTTTCAAAGTATGCCTCATCAGCAGCCCTATGTTGAGGTATTTGGTGGCCTGCAGCTAGTGAAACTAGGTGGTGTCCTTCAGAAAGGAGACACAAGCCAGTTTTGAGTTGCTGTGCTCCTCTAAAGGGATTTTGCTAAAAAAGGAGAAGAATTTATCACCTCTTAGAACATATTTTGGCTGTACTATGCAAGCAATTTAGTAAAATCTCTGTATGTGAGTATTGGCAGTCTTGGAAACAAAAGCAGTAGGGCTGCTTTGTGTACACTGGGGAATTTTTGCTGTTGACTTCACTGGAGCCATAATTCGTCACCAGATTAATATCCTGAAACCTAAAGTGCCGTTAAAAGGGCTACTGCAAATTTATAAATCATAATCACAGTCCTCAGTTGACATGACAACCACTACCACTCCTGTTTAGGATCTTGCCCTGCAAACCTGTAGCCCACTCAGTACTCACCCATGTATTTTTACAGGAACTTTTGTTGATAACAAAGAGCACCTTTTTTAAAAAAAATGTTTGAAGGCAAATTATACTACTGAATACTTAGTGTTTTAGTGCTTGGGCTTCAAACTATGACAAGCTGATTTGTTGAATATCTACAGTCCTTACTGGAATGTTTTTAAATTGTGTAAACATTCCTACTAGTTTTATGGGTTTCTAAACGTGAGTTTCTTTATATGGGTACAAATTTAACTTGACAGTGTACTTTCCAAGCTTCCATTAAATAGGGCCAAATTTTTATTGATAGAGGAATATCTCTGAAATAGCTTTATGATGTCTTGCAATGGAAGACTTTTCATTAACTCCGACTTGAAAAATAACCTACCATGTATTTGTAAGTCAGTTCTTACTGTATCGTAATGTCTGTGGGACCCCTGCTGGTGGAAAGGGGAAGAGAGTGAAAAACCTTAATGGAGAAGGGAATATATTTTCACTGTACATTGTGATTGCCAGCTACTGTTATCATGCAGCCACCAAAGATCTCAGTGTTTTGAAACTTCTCGCTTCCAGGTTGCAGTTTGTTGCTTTCCTCACATAGCTTTGTTTTACCTCCCTTCAAGTGTGCCAGTGCTGCTTTAAAAGATCAGTATAGAAGTCTTCAGCTACACCGTCTGGTTTCAGTTTTCCTTAATTTGGTGTCAGCCAAGCTCCTACAGTCCATATGATTAAAAGGGACAGAGTTAAACCTGCTGCACTTTAGGGATTTAAGCCTTCCTTTTCCTCATGTAAATTCTGACCTTTCCAAAATGAGCTTTCTTTCTTTTCTTTTTCCCTTAGAAAGTGGAACATAAAGCAAATGTTTGATACTTTTACTGGAGGAGCCAAATTCCATGCATTCTGGCTGCTTTTCACTGACAGAAAAATTATTCCACAATAATTTGTCATTATTTCCAAAATGATACTATATGTTACTGTTACAATAACAGCTAACTTGGCCTTTTGAGAGGTATATATTTTCTCAAGAAATTTCAATCTAGTAGGGAAAACACTGATCATGATGACCTTGAGGGAATACAGCCTAAAGAAAGAAGTAGATGTTTGTGACTGTTTTGAAATCTTCTGGCTGGAACAGTTTCCTATTGAGGCACTTTGTGCTTGTGTGACAACCCATGGAGGGGTTCTCCTTCTTGCTCTGTCTGCAGCCTGGGTCCTGGAAAGGTAAAGAGGGAGCAGGGGCAGCCTCAGTCCCCTCTGCTGAGGGGCTCCCTGGGGAAGGAAAATACGCTGTGCAAAAAAGCTCATTGTAACTATTATCTGATTGTTTGCCTGATTACAGGACTAAACAGAGTTAGGGTGGGTACCGGTATATGCCAAGTATACTTGTCCTCTGTTCCTCGTAGTGTGACTGAGCCTTGGGAACAGTTATTTAGTGAGATCATTAGGAACAGTTATTTAGTGGGATCATTGATGAGCTGCTGAATTATTCCTTGTCTGGATTCCTTTGTTTAGATGGCCTCAAATTATCACCACACTTTATTATTTATATACACACACAGCTTTTAAATCCATGTAGATGACGCTTTTTGTGCTGAAAATGCGCTATGCACTTCTCAGACCTCGCAGCTGGTTGAGCACCAATGAAGGAAATGAATCTGGTAACTGAGCTGGGAGAGAAAGGTGCTTGGAGATGCACTTCCTAATGCTTTCTTGTAGATATTCCCATTAGACCATGTAAAGAACTCTTCTTTTCTGTATTATGAAAGAAACGAGAGAATATAAAAATTTTAAAGTCTTTTAAAATTAAAACCTTTGGGAGCTTAATTAAATGTACTGTGAGAAATGTGTGCAGTTCACTTACAGCTATTGACTTGAGGTTTATGCATTATTGCCAAGTCCTGGAATGAATAAAGCTTTAATGTCGGAATATTTGTTTTGTGCATTTTTCTAGGTTGAAGCAATGAGAAAATACATACCTAGATTCCATGTATTTACTAAAAAGGAGAATTTTGGATTGCAAGTAATGGAGATGACTTGTTCAAAACCTGCAGTTCTCTTAAGAGACTTTTTCATTCAGTCCCTTGAAAATTCAGGAGTTTTCAAGGACTGTGGAGGATGAACACAAAGAACAGCATCCAGCTAAAGTCACATTTTGGTTGGCACCCCGTAACACGTAGTGGAGGTGTGGGTCATTTCAACCTCGCTCACGCTGGGTGCTGCCTCCCTGTTCCTCAGAATGACGCGCCGGATTCTGCTAGAGACATGCTATTGAAGCCTTAGCGGAGCTTTGGTTCGTCGTAATGCCCATCCCTCCTCTGACTTGTAGCTGTGGCACACCTGCTCGTCCACTCCTTTTCACCTGTTCATCTTTTCCCCCTGCATGCCCTAAAGGGCTCATTCCGACGAGGAAGCCTCTCTTCCCTATTCGTCCAGCGATCGCTCACACATTCGCAGCAGCGTGCCCAAGGGGATTCCCGGCCCTCGGGATGCAGCTCGCAGTCCTGCCGGGAGCATCGGGAGCCGGCGGGGCCTCCCCTGCCCTCTGGCGGCCGCAGTACGGAAAGTTATGACTTGTTGCTCCTGTTACAGGCTGGAAGAGTGGGAAAATCTCCCAGCTCGTTTCTCAAGCGCAAGAATATGTTTGCTATTCTTTGGCGATCGGCACAGGTACTTTTATTGGCACATTTAGTTTTACAAAGACACGCACGCGAGGGGGCACAGCATCTCCAGCAGCTGGTACCTGGTACTTCCCGGAGTTTGGGGGGTAGAAGGAGTAAGAAACGAGAACATACAAAGGGGGACTGCAGAGGGGCAGCACTCAAACGCAGGTATTGCTGCTACTGCTATTCTCTGCCTATATATGTAGGCAGAAAAGACGTGAAGTAGATGGAAAGCAGAAATACTTCCAGAAATAACGGAATTAACTACTCTGCAACTGCAGAGATGTTTTCAAAATAATGCAGAAAAAAAAAAGAAAAAGAAAAGGGCATAAGAAGAGAACTGAGCACTCCGGTTCCAAGATGTGACTTGTGGAACATTGCACAATAGCCTTAAACTGAAACAGAAGATGTATTATTGCATGTAATGAGAGGGTCTGGGAAGAAAAACTGTCCA
Source organism: Empidonax traillii (assembly GCF_003031625.1). Taxonomy (NCBI): domain Eukaryota; kingdom Metazoa; phylum Chordata; class Aves; order Passeriformes; family Tyrannidae; genus Empidonax; species Empidonax traillii. The sequence continues at coordinate 368,072 of NW_020955792.1, forward strand.
AAGACAGAAAAACATTATCTAGAGAGATAGGGCTGGAAAATTCTCAAGAGAGAACATCACAAAGACTGACCTCATGATGGCCTTCAGTAGAACTCAAAGCTGTAAAGATCTGGCAGTTTTTTATTTCTTTTTAACTCAGGCTCTGTATGGAACTACTGTATTGGAAATACCACAAGACTCTAAAATAAAATTAGTTATGAACATTGACTAGATTAACATGTAAAATTACTGTTACTGTGTTTGAGACTTTGAGGTAATTATTCATTAATTTGAGAATACAGAGTTTTTAGTGACTGTATTTTATGTAAATTGTAGATAGATGTGCACATTTGGGATATTTACCCCTATCCCATATTAACTGCAGGTGACACGCAGGGATACTACACTGATGCCCTTAGCTTGCTCTTTAGGAATGTGCCTGTTTGTTTGTCACTAAAAAAAACTCAAAGTCTTTCTTTAAGCACTGAGCTCTCTCCATCCACGCCACCGATATAGATGCCTTGTATTTTCAACAGGATTTTTCCTACTTCAGAGCAGTACTACCAGGAGGAGAAAATACAGATCGTGTGCTCAGCATCTCTAGTACTGGTTGTATTTGCCATTATTTGAGAGTAAAGTACATGTAGGTATGTATTTCTGGTACATTCCCAGCAGCACTTTCTGTGAGTAGCCAAACTGAAAGCAATATATTTCCAATTCTAAAGAAAATCTATTTTTTGTCAGTAAGTATGTCAATAATTTTCCTGTCCCAGTTCACTTCTCTGGGACTGTTTTTCTTGGATCTCTTAAAAAATTCAAGTGATTTTAAATCTCTGGCAGAGAGATTTGGGCAAAGCTGGTGGGGAGGAGCTGACCTCAGCAACAATGTGACAGCAAGCTGAGCTGATGAGGGTGAAGAGAGGAAGAGCTGATCTCCGGGCCATGGAGCCTTGCTTTGGTAAGTCTCTTCCCAAAAGCTGTCTGCCCACAGAAGACTTAAATGCTTTGGGCTATTACTCCTTAACCTGTGAGGGCAGGACAGTCTCAAGTGCTGGACAGTTAAGCTGGATGAAATTATGGTCTGGCTCCCTCAGGGCCCTCTAAATCAGTACTGATCTTAATTTTACAAGGGATACAGAAGCATCAAACAGTTCCTGGTGCCTTTAGGAATCAAGAATGATCAGTGCCTGGGACAAGTTATGTTGCTGGTTTCTGTTGTTTGCTACTGTGATCTTCAGATCTTCAGATACTTATCTTGAATTTAACCTATTTTAGCTAACTTTGTTACATTTTCTGTTTGTTTCTAAGCATTCCAATTATGTGAATTGATCGTTTACCTAAGATGATGGATTATCAGGCAGAGAATATAAACTGGTTGGCTTTCTCTCAGGAGAAAAAAGAGGTGGAGAGCAGAAGGACTATGCTTGAGAAAGTACGTGCTGGAGTCATTCTGGCTGTGTGGTTTTTGGAAAAGATCTGACAGTGTAGGCAGGTTTGGGCAGCCTCTTGGAGTTTGTATGGCTCCAAGAGTTTATGTGGCTTCACCCCACAGGGCACCTAGAAGTGGGAACATAATACAAGAGTCAAAGGTCCTGGAAGAGTTCACCATGACTTTTCCAGTCCTAACCCTGCAAACCACTGACTCTATTCTCCAGGTCTTCCTTTGTAGGCCCAAAGGCATTGGTGTTTCCTTTGCTTCACTCTTTCCTTGCTTGGTGCAAGAGGCTCTGATGCCAGGCAGCAAACAGTTGTCTTCTGTCTCGGTGCTGTGGGGTTCTGTGCGCCTCTAATAATATGCTGAGCACCTAGAATTTCTATCGGCATCTCCGAGAGCTTCAGGTTGTCAGAAATTTTGGGGCTCTGACCCCACCCAAGCCCTCCTTTGAAGGCTGCATTTGAACCCTCAGTTTCTCTCCCAGTAAACAAGCGTATGTCTTTCAGGGGTACATGCCAACAAGAACCACTGCATTTATTCCATGGATGTGAGCAAGAAGACAATATTCCTTTATAATCTACTTGCCATTAACTCAAATTTCTATTTCAGTGGGAGAAACTCCCTCCCTTGGCAAAGTTCTCAGTGAGCCTGTGGTCTGTCTTGCAGACCATGGTAGATTTTTCTGCTTCTCCTCATGCTGTGACTTTCTGTGGTCAGTTTTGCCCAGTGTTGTCTAGAATGATATTATGCAATGCAAAGGAGATCTGTGTGATTCCAAACCTCTGGCTCACACCCTCTCAGCATCTGTTTTTCCAGGTGTTTAAAGTAAGGCTTTGTTTTGTTACTCACTGTACATTGTCATGATTTCCTGTTCACAGAGTTTTCCTTCTGGACTGAATTTTGATCACGTGTGTGTGTCTACAGGTGTGTGCAGGCAGACATGGATCCATGTGTGTGTGTTTTAAATTAGCTTCACTATCTTCAGTGCCGTAGGAAATGCTGTTCCATGGATAAAGTGGTTTTATTCACCATGAACAGAAGAGAAAGTAGTAAGAGCCAGGTAACTGAACTGGGCACAAAACTGGAATGAAAAGGTGACTAGAGAGACAGGGATTTCCCCCAGTAAAGAGGAAATAAATTATCATTATGAGTGACTCAATAAAACTGGGCAAAGGTTCCAGTCTAGGAATAATTTCTAAGGTCCGTGTCTATAAGACTATTAATTGCCAGGCTGGTGGTTTTCAGCATGAGCTCACCTCCAAACACCAGAGAAACAGCAGTAACAGGGATGGTATAAAATGCAGATTGATTCATCCACGGGGGTGGTCTGGCAAGGAGGATTTTTGACCATTCATTTCTGTAATTATGATGACAGATTAACCTTGCATCAAGGAATCCAGTCTACTCAAGAGCTCACCACAGGGCCATAAACCTATCTGAGCAGAGACTTCCATGAGGAATGGCAGCTTGAGCCAAAGTGTCTGAAAGGTAAGATTGGCGTGTGAAAGGAGGACAAGAAGTAGTCTTATTTTTGCTACCTAGAGGTGAGACCTAACAGGATTGTTGAGGCAGGCTACCCCAAAGTGATCAGAATCCGAGTTTCCTATCACCTACTACAGCCTTTGTGTTATTGCACTTCATTGCTGCCAGTGTGAACCAAGGGCTCAGCATTTTGGAGGTGAAGATTTGGCACGTTTGTGGAGATGTCACTTTCTCCCTTTGAGACTTCAGAAAGAGATGAGATGTGCTGGATCTGTTTTGATCTGTTGGATCCATTAGAGAACACATCTAGTAGCCCTCTGGCAGGAAATCCAGATAAGTAATGGCACAATCCGCACCCAATGCTAGACTCTTCTGTTGGCAGGGTGGAGCCAAGATATCTGGCAAGGATGGGAGGGAGGGAAGGCTTTGCGTCCAGACTTGTCACCGTTGGGACCATTTTGCCAGCCTGCAATTAGTTCACATTTATAGTTTCCGTGGCACACTAATGTCTAAACACTTGCTGGATGGATTTTGCTGGGTACCCAGGGTTGCAGAAGGACGCATAGCAATGGATACCCAGGAGAGGAACAATCAAGACTCTTATCATGGCAGTTTCTGGTGACAGAGAACACCGGGTTCCTAAGCTTGCTGTGACTAATTTTGATTACAGAAAGAGAAAAACTATGCACATCAGTGCATGCCACGCTGAAGTGAGCTGCTCCCGCAGAGATGCTGAGTGTGCCTAGGGGGAGCCCCAGACCATCGTAACTACCTTGCTCAGTAATCTGAGCTGTGCTGGTACACTGGTGAGTGTTGAAATCAACCCTATCAGGATGCTGAAATAGACAAGCCCTACTCTAACCAAAAGAGTTAAATATAGGCAGTACAAAAAAAAAAAAAAAAAGGTTAGAAAATGACACCAATTCTTACTGTGCAACTTTTTTTTTTTTTTTTTTTTTTTTTTTTTTTTTTTTTTTTTTTTTTTTTTTTTTTTTTTTTTTTTTTGTGCTGTAGAACTGGCTCAGTGGCACATGTCTTGAACTGTGCAGAAGTAGATGAGATTTAGATGATAAGATATAAGTTATCTTTATCAATCTTCAAAGCAATAAAAGCTGTGCTTTGTCACTTGGAGGTGAACGCTCAAAGGGCAGGAAAAAGGCATTAGACCAGTCAGGAGCAGTGACAAGTTTGACCATACTCAAAAAAAAACCCCAACAAACAAAAAAAGAAGCTGGAAACACTTGATGTTTCCAATGCTGGGCTACAGCTGGAGACAGTAATAGGAAGTAATGACACAGATTTACTAAATTACATTTTGACAATATCCCTCCTACTGCCTGTGTCAGTTATCCAAGCCCATCATGTGCCCCTATGGAAAACCTGCAGTAGGGCAGCAGTGCTGTGTGATCCACTTCTGGGGGGCTAATGTGAGGAGAGGATGGGCCCTGTGCAGTCATTGACATCACAGGCTCAGATACTGATGTTTCAAAATAAGGATTTCCAGGCTTTTACACAAGTTTGAGTGAAAATCATCAAAAACTTAGCCCTTTTTTTTTAAATTAGGTAACTGCCCGCTGTCCAGGTTTAATTGACATAGAAGATGCTGAATTTGTAACTACAGTTCACAGACTCACAGGGTGGGTGAGGCTGGAAGGGATCACAGTGGGTCATCTGCTCAAACAGGGACATCCCGGAGCACACTGCCAGAACTGCGTTACCATTTATTAGGTAATACCTTTTGCTGCTTTGAGGAACAATAACGAAACTGTCCCTGTGGGCTGCAATGGCAGTCGTGCAATGCTGCCATGTGAAAACGTGTTTGCTGATGTTTGCACTTCAGCGCAGCCCTGAAAAACCCTCCCTGGCTGTATTGATGTTCCTTATCCGAACTGAGGTAAATCTGGAGAGACCGGGCAGCTTGTATGGGAGGGCCGCTCTTCGAGGTGTCTCTGCGTGGTACGAGGAGTGCCAGCGCTCGGGCAGAGGGCTGCAGTCCTTCGGGTGGCTCCCGTTTTTCCCGGGGGAATCCCGCTGCCCGGGATTTCCCCCCCGCTCAGGGCGGGCAGCCCCCTCAGCACCCTCACGGCGGCCGTGCGCGCCGCGGGCCGGCAGGGGGCGCCAGAGCCCCGCGGGAGCGCCCGGTGCGCGCGGCTCTCCCGCATCCTCCCGATCCCTCGGGATCGCAGCGCCCGGCTCCTGCCCCGCGCTCCCCGGCTCCTGCCCCGCGCTCCCCGGCTCCTGCCCCGCGCTCCCCGGAGCCTGCCCCGCGCTCCCCGGCTCCTGCCCCGCGCTCCCCGGCTCCTGCCCCGCGCTCCCCGGAGCCTGCCCCGCGCTCCCCGGAGCCTGCCCCGCGCTCCCCGCCTCCCGAAGAACTCTGCCCGTGCAGGGCAGCAGAGGGGCGCCCGGCAGACGGCGGCCTTGCCCGGCGGCGGGAGCGGCTCCCAGCGGGAAGCAGGAGCGGCCGGGACTCCCTTGTTCGGGACCCTACACGGTCCTCCCCGAGGGTGCCAGCATCGCGGGCTGTCGGCCGGCTCCCAAACACATTACTTCGCCCTTGTAAAGACTTCAGGGCGCGCTGCTGGCACTGCCCTCCCCGCAGGGCAGCCGTGCGCCGCTGCCCCCGGGCTGTTCAGTGCACAGCCATCAGCAGTTTGACGCTTTTGTTTATTGACAGCTTCATGCATCTTTTTGGTAGGTTTTGTTTTGGACAGAAAGGGTTTTTTTGTGTATTTATCGTCTCTTCTAAACCAAGTGCTATGCATAATATTCAGACATGCTGTGAATAAGCAGTATTTGCTAGCTTGTTAAAATTAAGCGATTCCTAGTTAGCACAAGGTATAATCCTATACTTAGGCTTCTTTCATTTATTTGGCAGTACAACTTTTTGCCTTGGACGCACACTTTCAAGTTAAATCTTTGAGGTGAGACACTGCCTTGCCGCTGGCAAGGAAAGCTTGCTTTTGTAGTAGTAGTGACTAATTTACACGCCTGCCCCCGCTCTCTTTCTAGCCTTCTATTCATAAGCAATATATCAAGGGTGGACGAATGCCAGCAGAACAGTCTGTCTTCAGGAAAGATACTAGCTTTTTTTTCACCCTTGCTTGACTCCCTACTTGTGCTGGCACGGAAAGTCTGTCAGTGCAACCTCCATCGTTACCTTATTTTTCCTTGTTTCTTTCCTCCTACTCCAGTTCCCTCCAACCCTTCAACCCTTTTTCTGATAAATATCTTGATGCTGAGGAAGGCGCTAACAGGAGTTTGTGTGTATTTTAATTTAGAATTCATTCTTTCTGAGATCGATTTAAAAGGAAGCAAAAGTCCCTTTGTAAGTGTCACCTGAATATTTCACATCCGATCCAAGTGCCTTCTCTGGTTTGCTCAGGTTTCATATAAGCTGCTCTGTAGCCACAGAAGTCCTTGAACTTCTCGCTGAAATTGCACCCAGCCATCCCCATCCGCAAGGAGAGGAATAAAGGATGTCCACAAGAGTTCACATTAGTAATGACTCTAAATGCCCATTTCCCACACATCTTCTCTAGAACAAACAACAAAAATAGTCCACTTGCACAGAATCTGATTCAGCTTTCTTGCATTCCACAATAACAGATGGATTGCTAGACTGTTTACTGTTGCTTCCCACAAACTTCCTGTTAGTAAACTCCTGTATTATTTATGAAACAAAAAAATTACAAAGAAGTATCTTAGCTGATTACTGCCTGCTGGCGAACCACTGCCAGAGGAACTTTTTATACAAATATGTGTATGGGAGCAAAGATCACTCCTGCTGCAGTTGTTGGGTTTTTATTCTCATTTTTACAATTGTTTGTTTCACAATATACTGTGACCCTGTTGTGCTCCTGAGCAGGTATTTCCTGCACTTGGACATTTACAGTTGAGTTGAGGTATCTGTGAATGTGTGAAGGAGCAAGGTGTGTGTGTGGGGTGGGGGGGAGCAGCATACATGCATGTTACAGAGATCAGCTATGAAAGGTTTAAAACCTTTTTGTTTTACATTGACAGTGATTAATGAGATGTTACTAATGTGGTATTAATCTCTGCTGACCCACCTTAGGAAACTGACTATCTTGGAGCATTTGTCAGAAAAAAGAGAACAGTGCTGTACTGATCACCTTCATGTTACTTCTGACATAAGTAGACAGTAAATGTGAAGAAACTTTATTTTCCTCTCAGATTGGCTGTTAAACTCCACAAAACACAGGATCTGAGAAGAGCACTTTGCACTGCAAACTGTAAGTTATACTGATTTCTGACTCTCAGTGATGTGACAGGGGAGGCCAGCCTAAAAATCCGTTTATACAATTTTATTACAGAGCTAGTGAATTTTAAAAATCATCTGTAATAAAAAAGAGCAGAATGTAATGCAGAAATATGAATCTTGTATACTACCAAAAGTACTTCTAGCGTTTTTAAAAATAACACTTGACCTACCATAGTCATTCTGTTTTTTAATAGTTGCTATTATATTTCATTGAGATTATATTCTATTTATGTATTCTATATGAATGGATTGACTGCTCCACCTGATATTTATGATTGTAGTCATGCATCATATAAACACATAGAAACAGAATGAAATTTTTCCTGATCTGAGTCACAGATAATTCTTCCTCAAGGTTTTTTATGTGATTCCCTAAACCAAAATCAAAACTCAAAACAGCACTGCAGATCGAGCACTTTCTAATGTCAGCCCTGCTACACGAATCATTCATTGTATGAAGTTTAACAAAAAAAAGCTGTTCTGCATTGTAGGCAACTGCAGGATGCTGATTAAATCATCAAAAACCTTTATTAGATCTGTATTTACAAAGAACTTATATCAGACGGAACGGGGAATTTGCTGGTCCTGTGGCAGAGCTAGTTTTTAAGTGTTTGTGTGAGACAGCATCATGTAACTGATCACTCATTTCGAGTAATAGTAAGAATATGTCCTCTCTAAGCAAACTCTCTTTTCTTTGCCTCTTTACACACCCTCATTCAGAGCTCCTATTGACAGGAACAGAATTCAATAGCATTAAGGCGGACGATCAACGGCTGAATCTCCTGATGCTTCCAATCCACCAACAAGAATCTTGTGACAGATGTTTCTGCGCTTTATGCAAATAGGAACTTCATGGATCAGTTTTCTTTTCCTCCGTGGAATATATGCAGCTGGAAAATAGAAATCCAGCTCCACGGCACGAAGAGAGAAAAAAAAAAAAAAAAGATTTAAAAAAAAAATCATGCCAGTGACCAAACAGGCAGCCGAGAGAAAACAAGCTGTAGATGTGAAATCAAATAATTAAACTGCTGGTTCTTAGGATCACTTCTGGGCTCAATCAAGCAGTGTACATGATGATATAGGTTTTGTGGGCTCTCTCTGCAACTCACTCACAAGTAGTTTCTGAAACAGGGGATAAGAAAATTTTTCCTGCTTTGTGTATAATTTTTCCTCACAATTTATTTTAATTTTTTTTTACCGTTTCTGATACGCTGTTTTCATTCTCACAGTGGTTGTGGATAGCTGTATTAGATGTGATGTGTAAGTGTATTAAAAATAGTGAAGCTGAGTTTGCAGATATAGAAGGGATTTCAGCTTCTCATATATAATAAATAAGGTATAAACATTTATATAAACTATATGGATTTAGTTATGTTCATTGTAATAGCACAGAAACCTGGACATGTGAAAATGACTGATGAAAAGAAGAAAGATAATTTCCTTCCTATTTATTGAAAGGAAAAAATAACCCTTAAACTTACTGAATTAAAGGATGTTTTAGGGAAATATAGTTAGACAAATTATTGTATAATGTATGATATATAAAACAACATCTGCATTTATTAATTTCTGTAATATCATGCAATAAGAGCTGTAGAATCCCATCTATTATTACCCTAGAAAATCATGAAAGGTGGTCATCCTAAATGCAATTATTTTTTGAAAAGCTATTTTTATTGTTATTAATAAATAAAATCAATACCATTATTTTAGAATGATTTGTTCTCCTTCTAATTTTATATAGTCCTTTTTAAGATTTCTAGACAAGTATTTTTTATCATCAGATGTCAGAGCTCTCTGTATCTTATTTTCTCGGTGAGGCTTTTGTTAATTTTGTGTATTTTAGAAGGTTTAAAATCTCTTGTGGGTCACAATTTTTTTTTTCAATATTTTCATTTAGAATTTAATTCAGAGCCTGTATCTGGTAGTGTGTAAACATTCAGTCAGGATCTATGATAAATTTTCTTTATATATACACAAAGCCTGGTTTTGTATCAAGGTATTGTCTAGAATCTTGTCTTCATTTCTTGACTAGTCAAATGCTGGGAAGAGATATTTATTCAATTCAGCTGTACTAGCTAATTTTTTTTTAAAGCCCCTTCCTGTACTTCTTTTCTTCCAGTGAAATTTAAAATAAACATTAGTGATTTTACATAGATTTATTTTAATTGAGTTCCTTAAAAAAAGAAGCCAAACATGAAAACAACACCCAAAGATGTAGTGCCAGTCCTAGGAAAAGAGGAAAGAAAGGGGCTACATGTGTAAATGACAATCATGCTACACTGACTCTAACTGAGATACCAGCAAATAATTGGCAATATGTTTGTAGATACTATATCATGTCTGGTTTTGCAAATAGCTGTGCAGCTAGTGTTGTTCTACAGGTAAGGCAGAGTTTGAGCTGACCTGTGTCTGAAGAGTCAAATATAATTTAAGACTCAAGTATTAATAGAATAAACTTAATTTTAGGGTTTTTTATAGGTGCAGCTGCATTTTCTATTTAATTATAGGCTCCCACAGTAGTAATTTTTCCATGACCTACTCAATCTCAAAAGTCAGAAAATTGCTTCTTTTTTAAAGCTGACAATAGCACGGTATGTTTCCAAAGGAAAAAGACAAATTGCAGCAAATCATTACTTTAAGCATATTTAAATAGCCAGGAAGAAATCCTAATTGAAAAGTTTGCTAAAATGTGAAAAAGTTAGCAGTGCTTTTTTAAAAGAAAAAAAAAGAATTATTCTCATGTTTGTGACATTACAAGCTTCTTATGATACGATGCCTTTCCTTTCTTTGCTCACCCTCTACGCCCATTCTATCCTTTCTGATAAGGTTAGACAAAACATTTTTAGGAAGCAAAAATTTTAACTGGAGAGCAATTAATCTGCAGATATGTTTAATTATGTAAGTTGATTATTCCATGTGAAGCTGATACAAAGATAATGGGAATCTTTGTATTTCTTTGCATGGGTTCCAGAGCAGTCTGTGAGGCTTTATTATGCAGTAGTAGCTAATTTCCTCGTGTATTTTAAAAGAATGTTGTAGCCATATAATTATCATGACATGTATACAGGTGATATAGTAGCATATTTATGTTAAACTTTAACAAGATTCAAGTCAATAATTGACCTAGAAATGAGCAGCATTTGAGTAATCCCTAAATGAGTATGTGATTAATGTGGTTCATGGGGTGTCGTGTGAGTGGCAGGACTGGGGCTGCCGGGCAGAGCTGGTGGAATTATGCAGGGAAGCTCCTCCCATGTCCTCACTGGCTGCATTTGGGGGGCAGGGGGGACCTGTGAACGCTGATTTCAGAGGAGTTAGGCAGTGTTAGGGGATATGGTGGATCTGTGAGGAGTTAGGCAGTGTTGTGAGCATCCCCACGCCGTTGTTTGCAGGTGGGGAGCTCTGGGATGAGGGTGTGGGGTGACTGCGACTCTTGGTGGCCAGTCCCTGTTTGGGCAAAGCCATCCACCACAGGGCATGGGGTGCACCCTGCGGCGGGCAGGGCCAGGGGCACGTCCTTGGCTCCTCCGCTCTCTGTGCCCCTCACTGTCCTGGCCAGCTGCCTGCAGAGCTGCCAGCTCCTCATCATTAACTGTGTTACTGCCAGTGAGGGCATTTCTAACCACAGATGTCCAGAAAGGAAAAAAAAAGGGTATCATAAAATAGATGTGATGATCATGAACTGGTCCTCCCCAAAACCTCTTCCCCAGTAAACCTGTGCTCTTCCCCCATTCTCTCTGGTTCTTCTCCCATTGTTTCCTGCCTCTGAGCTTTCCCCTAGCACAGCAGGTCCTAGGCCCTTTCCCTGAGAGTCCCCTGGGACTGTGACAGGCTATCCCCAGGGTATCAGCAGCAGACCAGCTCCCAAGGAGCAAAGGCAGGGCAGTCCCAGATCTGCAGAGGATTTTGGAGAGGCTGGTGAGTGCAGGCACTGCGGGAGGAGGTGGGCTGGCCAGAAGGAACCACTGCTGGCATCTCCTCATGGAAGAGAGAAGAAGAGGAAAGCTGGCACCGGGGTTCCTTCTGTTGCCACAAAATACCTGGAAAGAAGACTTGTCTGTCGAGGTAGGTAGCCATGGCAATGTGCCTTCCACAGTTTCCCCAAGGGAGCACACAGAAGAAGGAGTTGCTCTCCTGTATCTGCTGAAGTGCTTGAGCTCTTCCCCATCCCTGTGTTCTCCATTTCCTATCTCTAAATGACTGAACCTCTTAAAATTAGGCCCAGGTCGCGGTCCTGTGAGAGAAAGCAGTGATTAGTGTGATTCTTACTACAAAAAAAGACAACCATTAGAGGAGAAATTTGATGTATTTTTCTCTTATTTTACACGACCAGCAGGTCAGATTTACCCATGTGGCTCTCAGTGTAAGACACACAGAATGAGTTCAGGACAGTACTGTTGTCTTCACAAAAATTCTGTGAGAGCTCCACTGTGATAAGAATGGTTGTAACTTTGTCAAAGCCCATTCCAAGTTCTACTCCATGATGCAATGATCTGACCCAAGCCATTTCTGCACCAGGCACTAAGATATATTTGCTAGTTTAAAAAAACCAAAAATTTAAATCTAAATTTAAGCAAATACTTCCGGTTTTGACCCTGGTTAGTCCCCCAGTACATTAGACAGAAACTAGTCTGTTCAGCCCGTTGGTTGATCTAGTCCTTAGAGACCAAGTGCAATGGAAAAGGACAGTGAATGGGCAGCTTCCTGGTGTAAGGGACTGCACCCTCCATTTGGAGTTATGGTGGCCTGGTTGTCCCACAGCTGTTCAGAGCTGGGATCCCTTGATCAGTCTGTTCTCTATCCCAGTGCGCTACTCCTCTGGTTTGTACGTCAGAGGAGCTCTGTGCAAAACCAATCGGCATCCAAGGATTGTTTTGGCCAGCAGTGTTTTTCATTTAAGTCAAATGAAAAATGAGGTAAAGTTTGTCATACTTGCCTGATACTTTTTCTTTCTGACAATTTGTTTTAATTAGCTGATGTGAAAAAAATGGGAGTGTAGGTATGAGGGAGGTGGATTTTTCTTGCCTTTTTTTTGTTTTGTTTTTTGGTCTAATTTTTCAGTCATTTATCAGACTATGCTGCTATGTTTTCTTCCCCGTCTGATCCCAAACCATGCTGATCTACAGAGTCTCATTTTCATAACAGCTGGCTGATCACCAGCACAGCTGAGTTGGGGGGGCTCAATGGAAGGACCTTGACCCCCCAGCCAGCATCTCTCAGGGAATTCTCTTTGTTGGGTGCTTTCAGCTGAGGCCACGCCCAAAGTCGAAGGTGATTTCTATTTGCCAAAGTGGGAAGACAACAGGAGGAAGAATAAAGATGAAAAATACAAGCAGTCAGTTGAACTTGTTCAGCCTGATACCCGTCTGCAGTATTCAAGCAGCAGCTAACCCAAGGTTTCCCTAACCTTGGCAGAAGTGCAGGAAATAGTTGCAGTAGGATGAAGTGTTCTTGAACTGTTTCTCCAATGTATCAAGCACAAGCAAGCCATTCTTCAATATTAAGCATATGCCTCTCTTTTCTTCCTCTTTAAAGAAACTTTTTATTGTAGACTATAAAAGGGGGGGAAAAAAATCAATCAATCTCTGTGGACCCCTGTGCTGCATCTACGCTATCCAAGGACAAAGATGCAAATCAGGACCTCCCTAGCATAATAGAATTTATAAGGCAAATTTCTTGCTAAAGTCTTACAGCAAAAGAAATAGCTGTGCTCAGTGTTATTTTAAACAAAAAGGAAAAAAATAATTAACTGCATTCTTAAAAACATCAGCTTCCCTGAACACATCAGAAACAACATTCCAGATAAAAGCAGCATGATGTGAAAAGACCTGATCAGCAACAGATTGATGTCTGGGCTGGGGTACTAATGTAAGAACTTAAAGACTTGGCTAGAGAATATATCTTGAGAAGCATAAACATATAAGAGGATGCCAAACCATGAAAGGCTTCTTTTGCACTGAGAATTCAGAAATCGGCGTGTTGACAAGCAGAGAAGCCAGTGCTGCTAGCAAAGCACATAGGGTGATGAATAAACTCAGCCTTCGGGAGCCCAGCATGAGATTTAGAAAGGGGCCAGTCAATTTAGCCATGACTTTAAGTTTCTACACCTGGTATTTAGGTGCTGTCAAACCTCAGACCTCCCCACCCAATGATGATGTTTCAGGACTGGGATAGCCAGCTTTGAATCAGAAAGTGTGAGCTAGTGTTCAGTTTTTAGAGAGGAGGGAGAGACTCTGAGAGACTGACTGTAGAAGCCTGGTTGAGCCATTTGTTGAGCTTAAGGGAGATCCAGGTATAATTTCCTGCTCAAATGCTCTGCACTTTCTGGCCATTGGCTTAGCAGTGGGCTCCTGGAGCCAGATATCCCTCCTCCTGTGTCCTGGATGAGACCTTGGAGGCTGTGTGGAGTCTGAGCTGATCTTTGGCTGGCACAGCAGTTCAGGGCAGATATATGCTTCTGGACTGTGATATCCCACTAGCCTGTATGGAGCTACTGCAGCATAATACTATGTTTAAACACTTGAGCAAACAGAGCTATAAATAGCTATATAAAGCTAGTTATTAGGGAGTTAAATAGGTACTAGCTAATGTGCAGTCTGATTTTTGATGGATAAGCTAAATTTAAAAACTACATTTGAAGGAAAATAGACATATTTGAAAAAATATGGGATGTACATATGATGAGGAAAAAATAAACAAACTTTTTACCTAAAAAAGCAACTTGGGAGGCAATCTATAGGAGAAAACACCAGTGGCCTAATCTTTTGCAAGCCTACCATGCAACCGCCCAAGATAAATCCTGCCCTTTTCTGGTTTGGAAAAGATCTTGAATGTTCTTTAAACTTGTTGACTTGCTCCACTTTTGCTCCAGGCCTTCCTGCATAAGCACAGTGATCCAAATGCAATCATCCCTTGAGACGTACTCGTGTTATTGTCAGGTGTCTTCTGGGGGCTGAGCACCCTGGGAGGATGCTGGTAAGTACTGCAGACACCTCTTCTTTCAGCAAAGCGATCAACGACTATGCAGCTGATGGCTCTCATTCTTGTTTGGTTGGCAGGGATGGTGTCACTAAACTTGAGCTCACTTGTCACAATGGAATTTAATTATCTGCTGGAGAGAAGCCCTGACAGCTGTGGCGTAGGTTTTTCAATGTGGATGTTGCTTGGATCGCAAGAAAAATATCAAGGGCTGGTGACAACAGCCATGTTCTAAAAGCATCTCCGCCTGGGTTAGACCACTGCCTACCAAAGAGGTACGTGCGATTATCTTGAAGTTATTTATTGACTGTTGTGTCAGATCATGGTTAAAGTTTATCTTTACTGAAAGTTGTCCTCAGGAATCCTTATACTTCATCAAAAGTAACTTTTCCAGGATTTAGGTTGGAAGCACAGTGTTTGTTTACCACATTGCCCTTGGGTTTGCCTCTGGCTTGTGCTTCCTGGGGGAAAGGCAGTGGGTCTGCTGCTGGTTCCTAAAATACTGACAGTCTGTGAAGGCCTTCTGGTAGTGAAACCATTGTGCTAGCAGCAGCATCAGGTAAGACCTCATCATTTTCTTATGGTAATGGTTATAATTGATAAACTAAGGAAATGTGAGCTGACAGAAAGGACAAGTTATTTGTGTGGGGGTGTGTGTTTATTTGTTTCGTGGTTTGTTTTTTTTTAAAGAACATTACCTTAGCTCATACCTCAGAATACTGGGGGGGTTTTTATTTTTACCATTTTTTTTTCATGTTGGCAAACAAGTACTCCTGCCAATAGCTCTCTAAGGTCACTGACATGCTCTGAGATGCTGAAGGTACTTTTATAATAAATTCTGTCATACACTTGCAAAAACAAAGGACTCATGCTGTGAGTAGGAAGATGCCCCGTTTGGCATTTGTTTGCCCCTCTGCCAACCTTGGAGGAGCACTCAACCACCCAGATGCACACACACCTTTGGGAGCCCTAAAGGCAGACCAGTATCATCCTCTGACTTGCATCCCTGAGTCCGCCTACCTCCCAGCATACAGAAACATTGTCCCTCAAAGACTGAAAAAGGAGCCTCTTTTCTGTGGGAAGTTTGTGGGTGCCAAGCTACACCCATGGACATACTTTTCCTCCCACACACCACACTATCATGCATGCCTCCTGACACCTCCTGGCCATGTTGCATGGGCTTTAGGTGAGCTCGCCCTAAATCCTGGGGTCCATGGCTGCAGTCCTGTCCTTCCCCTGCCGGGATTGAAGAAGAAGGTACACTTCCAGTGGTGGAGGGGAGGCACTCCATAACCTCCATTTAAAGAAGGGTGAGGCCTTTTTGGTCCTAAAAGCTTTTTTCTCCCTGAAGTCTTCTGTATTAAAGAACCGATGAAGTGGAGTGTTTCTTCTGCACTCTCTAGGCCACTGTTAGATTAAACCATGCTTGGAACTAACCGGTGTTTCTCAAGCCTGTTGTCCTGGAGCTTGCTGGGATAAGTCTGGAAGTTAGACCACACAGCTGTATGTACTCCCCAGGACCAGGCAGGGCAAGGACATAATTTGTCTGTGCCCTGCTCAAGTGAGAGGGAAGGCACTTTTGTAAGGCCCTTGCTGCTAGCATGAGCTAAAAGGGACAACCTGTCCGTAGAGAGCTTTGGGAATGAGTTTCTTCTCCAAAAAGTGGGTGTGTTGTAATCTGTTTACATTGTGCACTGGCAGCTCTGGATGACTGCTGTTAGGACTAGAAACAATTTGGAAATTCTGGAGTTAAAACTATATAAGTTGCACAAAGATAATACTTAATAAACATGAATACATGGTAGGATGTTTTTTTTCCATCCTTTTAATATGACTTTTAGACTTACAAGCTTTTATCTTATTTTATGAGGCCATGTGAAATAAATTAAATGTAACACAAGATGCTGTTAAAAAAGATTTTATGACATCAAGAACTGATTCTATATTAGGACCAGATCCTACATAGGCTTATGGATGTGAATAATTTTGCTCCCATAGATAAGCTATGGAGTCAGCTATGGCTAACCATTTAAATGCTCAGAATCAGGCCCTCATTTTGGATGCACTTCTCATTGTTAAATCAATGTGAAAGTGAAATCTGTCTCCTCTCAAAAGGAAATTGCCAAGACTTTCTACGCTGAGATTTGGGATCTGTAGAAAATGAAGCCTTTTTATTTTTTTCTCCCCTCCAATAATCTGTTCAGTGAACAAGCTGTGAAAAATAGTTCTATATTTTTTCCATGTGATGCAGCAGACGGTAAATTTCCATTTAAAAGAATGATCAGAGTAGCTGCTGGCACTGAACTCTGTTGTCTTAGTCAAATCTACTTACAAAGAGTTTACAGCAATACAATAGCTTATTATTTCACTCAACCAGAAATCAGATGAAAAAGGCAAAGGGGAAGCCTGAAGTAGGTTCATGGTCAGAATTCTTTTCTTTCTTAACATCTTGGGGTTTTTTTAATGCAGGAGTTGAGATCAGTAGTTTTATGTGTAAGGAGGAGAATATTTCTTTTCACCTCTACTTTTGTATGCTATGAAATAATCAGACTACACACTTCTATAGTGCCTTTCTTCAGGGGATCTGAAAGCACTTTACAAACATTAATTAAAGTCTCACAACACCCATGTGGAGGTAAAGGAGCATTGTTTGCAGAAGGCTTAACCTGATTCTTTAAGTACTATACAAGGAAAATAATGGAATAGTCAAAGCGAATTAATCTAACCGAATTGCTAGGAGCATGTAAATGTGTGTGTATAAATATGTGCCTATGTATGTGTGTGTACATGTGCATGTGTGGGCCTGCAGATCTGTACTGCTGTATGCACTTCTTCTGCCCTGCATGTCCTGCCTGTTGTTGTCTCAGAGGATACGATGTGTGCTGCTGCTTCTCTCTGCACGGGGCCTCGGGTCAGTCAACAAATGTGTATCTTCCAGGAAACCCAGGGAAATCTGTCATTGTCATTGATTCGACCAGGATTACTTTAAAACATTTAAAAGGCATAATAATTCTTTTTTTTTTTGATCACGAAACTTGTGAATGAAAATAATAGGTGGATGGTGGGGATCCAGAAAGGGTCTTTGCTACCTCTGCTGGGGAGGCTGGACCCCCTCTGGTGGAGTTGCCAGCACCTCCCCTCTTTGACTGCCACTTGCTGTCCCCAAGCCTGGTGGCCTTGCCCTTGCTGCTGTTGCCTGAGCAGTCCTCCCATGCTGGGGAGTTTTGGAGGCGGTGCTGCAGAGGGAGCTCTGCAGAGTGGGTTTGGCTCCTGCTGGGGCTGCCAGCTCCCCTCCGTGCCTGGAGGAAAGAGAGAGGCACCCTCCTGCTGCAGCCTAGTGTTGGGCTCGGCTTGGCTACCCGAGGTAACAATGTCTACATTAAAAAATGTTATTTTACAGACTATAGAACTGGTGTTATCCTTTCCTTTTAGCGTCATTCCTGCAGAGGTGTATTCCCTGTAATCTGCTGAGTATGTGCCTGCCCCATGCCCTGAGTACGTAGTTGTATTGGGTATCTCTATTTCTCCACCTTACCTGCTTTGATTTCCTGCTGCTGCATCTCTTCAGCCCCAGCTAAAGGCTAGAGCCATCCTAGCCCCGTGAGTCTGACAGGGAAGGCTGATTCATTGTGGCTCTCTAGTTGCACTGTCAGAAATGAAAACAAAGTGAGGAAATTAATCAAAATGGAGAAAACCCAAGCTAAAGGACTGAGCTACTCTTATTTCTATTTTCAGCTCAGTGGTGCAGTCTGTAGCTCTTTCTCTCACTCGTGCAGCCTGGAAGAATGCACTGCTGAACTCTTGCAGCCTGACATCTCTTCTCTTTAGAAGAAACAGGTGAAAAAAGTATCTTTTTAGAGGTTACAGGACACCGTTATTTTCTTTGTTTGGGTCAAAGCTGTGGAGAAATAGGTCCACATGACCACTGTGAGTCTGAAAGTTTGAATGGCTACTAAAAGCAAAATGGGCCCTGATGCCATGAGCTTTCATCATCCCTAGTCCCATGTGCTGTTACAATCTAAAAATGCTTTTGGGTCACCAGCATTAGATCCTTTTCTTAGTCTTCATCACGTCTCCTCTCCGCTAACTTTGCTTTCTGTGTCTGACGTAGGCTGTAAGATCTTCAGTGCAAAGAGAGCATCTTTTATCTCTGTAAAGTGTCATGCAAGCTTAGGGTGGTACGTAAATATTTAATAATAATATTAGTGATGGAGATTAGAGTCCTGGAGGAACGTGTCTCCTTCCATGCAGATGTAGAACATATAATGGAAATTTGTGTACTGTTTCATTTCCCTGGTGAGAATTTTTCTGCTCACCTGTTTTCCAATTGCTCCTTCATCAACTTGGTAAAGCTATTGGGGCACACTAATCTTCACTGGGAATGGCTTAATTAGAACAGGTAAATAACTGTTTTTACACCTGAGGCTTTTAAAGAAACTTTCTTATAATACAAATTTCCTATCTTTCATATTAGAAAAATGGAAACCTGGGAAAAAGGGCATACCTTCTGTTATCTGTCTTATACTT
>NW_020955792.1:388632-391639 GCF_003031625.1 Empidonax traillii
TGGCTGGAACTGCACCAAAGGGTGCTAAAAATTGAACTATTTGATTTTCTTTTTTGCCGGTTTTATCGGTTTTGTTCTTGAAGGGGATTATTGGTGGGTATAGGGGTATTGCTTGGTTATTTTACTTGGTTTTTTTTCGTGTTCCTGTTAATACACACATACCTTTTAATAAAGGGCTGTTATTTTTTTTTACCTTTTCCATAATTTGTTTTCCTTCAATCGAAGCCTCTTAATTTCAAATCTATAATTGCTAGAAAAGAAGGTTTGGGTCTTTTTCTTCTAATCCATCCTCAGCAAAAGACCCTTGTCTCAATTAAACTGGGACATTAATTGGCGCCCAACGTGGGGCCCGAGAGAGGAAAAGTGGAAAAGGAATAACTGCCCTTGTGTGACTTTATACGTGTTTGTGAACCTGTAAGCACCATGAAGTCTAAGATTGCTGCTTTTCTGTGGTATATGATTATGCCGAGATCTATGTCCCACCTGTCGATGTTTTTCAGCTCTGACACTATGACTCTCATTGCACTAAGTATGTTTGAGATCTCGCACTGGTGTTATGACATAGCAAACTCAGCACCTGTTATTTTCCTTCGGGATATGTTTTCACGGATATATTACTGCTTTAACCTACACTGTCTCCTTTGGGGTTTTAAGGATAATGGCACCTATCCCTATGGAGAAACACAGGGGGGTATATTTGCCCAGCCCTTCATACATTTTCCCTTTGGCTCCAATACAATGGCCTCTGAGAAATTTAAACTCTCTTTAGATGTAAGAGACATTTTCTCTTTTGTGCAAGGTGTCGTAACTATTGCCACGGTGTCATATCTAATATTCGTGATTAGGCCCAGAATTGACCAAGAACGGGCACAGAAGCCAGCCCCAGGGGTGAAAAAACTCGAGTGGCATGGGCCATGGGAGGACTTGGGTAAATTTCTAAAAAGTGGTTCAGTTCCTCCAACATGGAAATTCACTCTCGAACAACTCCTAGACCCTACACAGATAATAACAGCTGTGAGGGAGAGAGGTCATGATAAACCCATAGAGAGGCAGTTGGTAGATGCATGTGGGGCTTTAGCTGTTGCCCACCAAAAGTTGCTCGATATGGTGCAACCCTCACAGGGAAAAGGAAAAGATGAAAATGAGAGTCCTGATTCAAGGGTGACTCCAGATAAGGCCAGCTCCAAGGGACCAAACAAGTCAATGGAGGTTGCCCCTATCCAAAAGAAAAAATATAAGACCAAATCAGCCCGCCCAGTTGATGATGATGGGGAAGCAGGACCCTCACAGACAGCCAACCCGGAGCCAGAAATCATCACTGAGTCCTTATCGTATGACAGCCTCCGAAAATTACGAGCAGACGCCATTCGTCACCCAAACGAGCCTATACTGACATGGATGATCTGAGTCTGGGACTCTACGGGTGATGCCATAACCCTTGATAGCGGTGAAGCAAGGTACTTGAGGTCTATTGCCCAGGATGTGGGCCTTGAAGAGGCATTTGTGAGAGAATCAAGGCCCCTCTCTCTCTGGGCACAGCTGCTGGATGCTGTGAGAGGGAAATTCATTTACAGAGAGGCCTTGCAGAAAGACCATTTTGTGAAGAGTTGGAGGACCATGGAGGAGGGGATCCGACGCCTGAGGGAAATGGCACTGTTGGAAGTACTGTTTGGAAGAGATATGCAAGCTAGTCATGATCCTGACCAGGTTAGATGTACACCATACATGTGGTGGAACTTCATGCGTATGGGGCCACCTGCACATGTCAGTTACCTGACATCACTGGATGCTGGGGAAAAGAGTGAGCCAGTGGCGCTTATAGTAAATAAACTTCGGATGTACGACAGTATGGTCCAAGAATCACTACACGCCCGTGTTTCCTCTGTAGAGACCTCACTCGATAACCTCACTACCATAGCTACACAACTACAAGATCAACAAAAGGAAATGCTGGAACAGATGAAGAGAAACGCCTCCAAGGTGGCACCAGTGAGAAGCGGGCGCCCCCCAGCTAGAGGGGGTAGACAGACCTCACGAACTGAGCTGTGGTATTTCCTATCTGGACATGGAGAAGACATGAGACAGTGGGACAGGAAACCTACCCATGTCTTGGCAGCCCGAGTACAAGAGTTAAAGGACCAGAGAAAAACAAATTCCGTGAAAGTGAGTGCAGTGCCGGTATCCCGTAGGCATAGATCTGACCCACTAGAAGGTACCTCCCGCCAGTATTTGCAGACGGAAACCTGTGATGAGCAGGACAGAAACCAGTACTAGAGGGGCCCTGCCTCTAGCCAGGTAGAGGCACGGGACAACCGTGTCTATTGGACGGTGTGGATCCGGTGGCCTGGCACATCAGACCCACAAGAATGTAAGGCTTTGGTTGACACTGGCGCTCAATGCACGTTAATGCCCTCAGGACATGTGGGACCAGAGGCCATTTCCATTTCTGGGGTGACAGGAGGGTCGCAGCAGTTGACCGTGCTGGAAGCTGAAGTGAGTTTGACCGGAAAGGAGTGGCAGAAGCACCCCATTGTGACTAGTCCAGATGCCCCATGTATCCTGGGCATTGACTACCTTAGGAATGGGTATTTCAAAGACCCCAAGGGACATAGGTGGGCTTTCGGGATAGCAGCTGTAGAGACAGAAGCAGCTAAGCAGTTGAATTCGCTACGTGGTCTCTCGGACAACCCTTCTGCAGTGGGACTGTTGAAGGTTGAGGAACAGCAAGTGCCAATTGCCACTACAATAGTGCACCGTCGGCAGTACCGAACGAATCGAGACTCTGTAATCCCCATCCATAAGATGATCCGCGAGCTGGAGAGCCAAGGAGTGATCAGCAGGATCCACTCCCCCTTCAACAGCCCCATCTGGCCTGTGCGCAAATCTGACGGAGAATGGAGATTGACTGTGGACTATCGTGGCCTGAATGAAGCCACCCCGCCACTGAGTGCCACCGTTCCAGACATGTTGGAGCTCCAGTACGAACTGGAGTCTAAGGCAGCGAAGT
>NW_020955793.1:0-10485 GCF_003031625.1 Empidonax traillii
CCCCAAGCTAAGTGTCTCCTTAATAGGAGCTAGTGACTGACAAATCTCTCAGCAGTTCATTCTAAATAGCCAGCTGTGTTTTAACTTTTTTTTTTTTTTTTTAAATTTAGTTCTAATGAAGTTAACAGTGGAAGTAATCAGCTGTTCAGTGTTCCTCCTTCAGTATTCATTCCTCTTTCTAGAAGTATGGATGTCACCTCCTTGGACATTTGTCTTTGTTAGCACTGTGACTTCTGGCAGCAATACACAGCTGTCTACTCCTGTCTTGCTTCAGATATGTTTTTAGGTGGCAGGCTGAGCCTTTCTACAGGCTGCAGGAACACATTTGGCATAATCAAAAGACACTGCGCAGTAGCTGTTAAAAAGGTGAAGCAATATGAAGCTGTATTATGATAAAAGCAGAAAGAGAAGTAAATATTTATTTTCCTAGAGATCAGCATCTCACCATTTGTTGAAAGAGGCACATTCCGTTTTTCAAAGTTAATCCCCTTGTAAAGAAAAGGGCTTTTATCTGGTATTGAACTTCAGTACTGTCTGTGCCTGCTCAGATCAAACACATTTCATATGCTAAGAAGGAATCTGAGTATATGACTAGCTGTGAATATAAACATGTAAAATATGCACTGTAGGCTTGCAGCTAAAATTGATCTAATAGAGATCCTTTTCATTACGAAGAGGAAAGTCTAAATCTTTGTACATACAAAATGGAAAAATGGCACATGATGCTATAAAGCATTTTTCTCACTACAGAACTATGGGAGTTTTATGATATGCATAAGTACAAGTAGTCTTTATATAAGAAAAAAAAAAATCTTTGAAATATATTCTTCCTAGAGGTAATAGCTGGGAATGGGAATAGGACTGAAGCACATACTTATATGTTAAGTTAAGCAGTTCCATACTACATAGGGCATAGAGGGATGAATTACTTTTCATATATGGTACAAGTAGAGATAACAAATGTAATTACTTTACAAAATAAAAGAAATTGTAAAGCCATATAAATATGACTAAAGTACCAAATGCAGGACAAAATCAGCTTAGAGAAGAGTAACAGTTGAGGCACTTCACTTAAATGAAATTAGAGAAAATTACGACTAAGGTCTTGAGTAGGGGCTTCTTAAGAGAAAACTCCTAATTTTAAAAACCAGATTAAATTCTGCTTTGCACAGTTTGGACACTTAAATTAATTATCTAACACTAATGATTTGTTTTTCTTTCTTCAAACAGTCTATTTAAGCTAGAATGTTACTTTCATGACACAGATTTTCCAGTAGAGTGTTTCAGTTATAATTTATTTACCTTCTTTCCTTAGAAAATTATGTAAGATTACACTGAGCAGATACATTAAAAAGAGTGCTTAGATTTCTAAAATTCATCATATAATCCGAATCTTTACATTCTAGACTAAATAATCTTAATTATATTGCCATGTGCTAAACTGCCGAATTTTATGCTTGCTTTCTCTACCCCGGTGAGACTACACTGGTCCTGCCTTCTGTAACTTTCACTCCTTTTCCCCTTGCTTCTTACTTCAACATGAAATTAGCTGCTTTAGTTTTTGTACTTTAAGAACATCAGCTGTAGTATAGGCTTGCTTAGATTCTTATTTGTATATTACCAAATGCTAAAATGTGACCTTTCTACTTAAACCACAGAAGACTGTCAATTCACAGTTTATTTACCGCTCATTTCTTGTCCTTTATTACCATTATAAAAGAAGCCTTAAATATTTTAATGGAATCAGGCTGTGAAAAGGCCTTCTCTAGGCCATCCCACAGATGTGAGCTGAGCCTACCAGAGTTTTTAAGGACTTTCATTCCAAAAATATCAGTAACAGTAAATGAGATTGTCTCTGCACATTCTCTGCCCTGAGGAAGAGTTTCAATGAGAAGTGTGCCACAGTGCCGGGACTGATGTACACACGGGCCCTTTCCCGCAGTTCCATGGCACACTCCTCGGCAACACATCTTGGCAGCCGAGCCACAGCACCCTCCTGGTCACTGCAGCCAGGCAGGGCTTCTGGTTCCAGCAGTCACGTCCTGCCCTCTCCCTGCAGCGCCTTCCCCCTTACCCGGAGGGGCTGCTGGGCTCCCTTCCCCTCCTGAGGCAGCCACTCTCGCCGGGTCTGACTGAGACCTTTTCAGCTCCAGCGCCATTGCCATTCAGCCGGCAGCCAGTGCCCATCTCACTTGTCCAGCCACTGACCCCACTCCGTCATTCTCCCTCAGTGCCTCAAGTTGGGCCACCGAGCACGAGTGGGTCTCTGAGTGGAAAGTCTCATTAGAAACTGGTGTGTGTAATGGTTACAGGACCCCAGAGGGAGTCTGACAAATGCTGAGCCTGGCAAAAAGCAGGCTCAGACAGACAGATGGCTGCCAGCACTGTCCAGACCAGTCCACTGCCTGCACTCAGGAAACTTGGGTAGGGACATCTGTACTCTGGGCACAGTGTTTATTGACAAGGATCAAATAGCTTTGCTCTGTGTTTCTTCACCTTTGTGCTAAATCTTGTGAGAGCACAGTGTGCTACACAGCCCCAGATGTAAAAGTGTATTAACCACAATGCACAGGGGTACAAATTCCTGATAAAATTCCTTTGAGATTTTAAGGAATATCAAGGGCACTCAGCAGTCAAGTAGCTATTTGTCCATGTGTTCAGTTTTTACCTGTCTGGCTGGTAAAAATTAAAGAAGATGGCAATTTGAGAGCAAATAGTATTACGAGTGTTCTAGTAATCTTGAGATAAGAGAATTTACAGATTTCTCAGTTTGAGGTATGTTGCTTCATCAAGACCTTGGATATCATGGATCTTGATCTCAGAAGTGTTTAGCTCTTCCCCAGTTTAAGAAATGGTATTAGTTCTTTGCTAGTTGCTTATTAGCTTTCCTTTCTATTTTATGGTTTCCTTTCCTACTCCCCGCTGTGGTAATTCTGGAAAACTGTGGTATTTTCAAGTTTATTGAACTATTGTTACTTGCAGCCCCTCAATCTCTTTGTTGATGATGTATTCTGTAAGAGAAAGGTGGGAGTTATTATCACTGTTCTTTTAACAGTTTAAATTTAATGACTGCTGCATTTCTTCTAGACCAAGTACTGGTACAACTGCTAGCAAAAACTGAAGGTGGATGTGTTTTTCCATTGCACTCCTATGAAAATCCTCTGGGAAACTCTTCTAGAAACTTGGAAAAATGGTATGCGAGTACCATTGACACTGCTTGACTATTTCACTCTGGCACTTTCATACATACATGACAATAGGTACTCCCAAAGCACTCTATAGAAACATAAATTAGCTCTAGCTATGAAAAAAAGTCTATTTACAGTATATTTACAAGCAAAACTAAACATTGCCTGGCATTTTTAGGGAAAACAAAAAACCCCTAAAGCTATTGGCATCTGCATTAAAATACAGCAAGACATTGACCCAGTCTGTTTAGGCACAAGCGACCAGATTATTTTTTTTTGCTCTTTCAGAGGTGGAAAAAAATGTCTGTATGTAACTCAAAATAACTGGATGTTTCTGTGGCAACTAGTAAAGGGCGTTTTATCTGTCTCTGATGCTTAAAGTAGAAGCAGTTCTTAGAGATTCCTATTTGAAGTTTGCATACTGGTGTTTGACTTCAGGTCTTGGAAAGAAGGTTGCCTATCTACTCGTATTTTATCCTGTTGCTATCCAGATTAAGATATAGAATAACTGGAACCATAACAAAGGGGTTCTGCTTTCTTGGGTAAGTACATGAATTACTAGGATAAGGAGCCATCCTTACTGTATTTTCGGTTTAGCCCAATTAACGATAAAATTGTTTCGCATTGTGTAACATCTTCATCAGATGGAGTACAAAACTTGTACAACCAGAATAGCTTTATGTTTCGTGACATGAGATTTTGAATGACTCAGAATGACTAGTACTAGAAAATATTATTAATGTTTCAGGGGAACAGTCTAGCTATGCTCCTTCAAATCTATCAGTAGTGAAAAACGTTATCTCCATGGAGTTCTGTTCATCAGCTAAATTTTCCATAATATTTCAATATAAATGGAGTGAGTATATTAGCCATAATATCCCTTATCCTGTTTGATGTTATTATTAATTTAAAATTTTAAATGTAATTGCTAAAATATTACATCATTGCCTATTATTGCACATTTATCTTTCAAAATGTGGAATTGTTCCAAAGTTTTAGTCCCTTTGGCATTTGTTTGTAGTGATTTACTGCCTTTTACACTTTTGTAGAGGAGAATACAGTTTGTTTTTGCAATAAAAATGGAAAGTCTTGTTCAAAAATTAAGTTTCCAAAAGATTCAGTACAGGTGAAAGAATATGAGCATTCTCCAAATCTTAGTAGAATGATGTTGGGAAAATTTGTTCCCGACTTAATACAGCTGTATAAAAGCTTACTCTAATAAGTTTTCACGCTTTAAAGAGTATTTCTCTAGCACTTGAAGCCAATAAGAATAAACTGAACACAGGTCTTTCCATTTCTGGGCAGGTAGAAAAAGTAATATGGGCATCGCTAATTTACACAAAACAACAGTGTAACGGTATCCATAAAAGCTAAATCGCTTTGAATTTCTTTAAAAATGATCTCTGCGGGTGTCTCCAGGCAGATACATTTTCTTCGCAGAAGAGACAATTTAAACACATAATTCCAAGAACCAGGATGTCATCTACCCACTCCCTGTAGAAAATGCTGAGGATAGCCCAAGGCAGCTTGTTACCGTTTATATGCAGGCTATTTTTGACTCCCATTCCAAGGTGGCTGTCTTATGCATTTAGTAGAAACACTGGGTGCCTGACAAAGGACCTTAATTTACTCTGTGGGGTGACTGTTTGAAAAGTAGGTGTACTCTTAGATAAACAGATAAACTCTTGTGCTTATTTATCTGTTTATTTTGTTTTCAGGTTTTAGACTGAAATTTTCAGAATGGCAATTCTGATCTTATTTGACAGACTGAAATCACTGTAAAATTATCTGAAATAAAGTCCTTTTAGGTAATTTCATTACAACACATCAATATAGAAACCAAAAACGTATTTTCATTGTTTCAATGTCAATAAATGTGTCAAGAGTTGTGGGATCTTTTCAAATACATGTTTTCCAGGGATTTTGTGTTTCATTTCTGAGGGAGATACTTCTTTTCTGATGATAGAATTTCACATTTGAGATGTGAAAATTCAGTAGGTTAATTTATTTATACAATGTAGTACATGGTTACACATTAGTAACTATCAATTATCACAAAAAGAGGTACTATTTCTTCAGATAACTCTAAAAATATCAAGGATCTCTTCAATCTAAATGATTCCATGATTCTATTTTTTTTTTCCTGGAAGATTTTAAGGTACACAAGGGTTATTTAAAACTATTTTTAGTAGAAAAAGACAACTATTTTATTTATAGTCGTGAAAATAGCTAATTTTATTTCTTAAAAAATTAAAAATTAAAAACCTGTTAGTATAAAATTATATAGAAAGAAAATGGCTAAGTTCTCTGAATGCATGAGTAGTAAGCCCACAGATCTTTGTGCCACTTCCAGGCTTAACATTGCTTCTTCTGGAATTCCAGATAGCGGCAGTCTGCTGAAACATGAGTTCAGTTACCAAATATAGATGAGTGGGATACGAATTGCATAGTCACAGAGGACAGATGTAATGCACAGGCCACAGTCTTCTCGATGCTTACTGAGGACCAAGCAATCTTTAGAGAATAGCTGGAGCAACTTTAAGCCTGCTTAGATAACAAAGGAGAAAAACAACTTTACCTGCTATTAAATATACTTAAGACTCTGCATGTTGGCCTGCTCATTGTAAGGTCTGTTTTATGTTTTCTGCTAAATGTAATTATTGTACTCTGGGGAGTAGTTTTGCAGGATTTCAAAATTCAGAGAAAAGATATGTTCCTTTTTTTTGTTTCAAAAATCTTACTAGATACATTTCTTCTTTCATTTGATTCTTTTGAACAGATAGGCTTTGGGTCATATTAAGTAATAATTTCTCATGGGACAGGTTCTACAAATTCAGGATGCTTATACTTTTCTTGAAACGAGTTCTTTCATTTTCTATGTTTTTCCATATTTTATTATATAGCCCTTCAAAACCTTGATTTGATTAATTATTCACATTTATCCTGATAATTGTAATCCAGTACATTTTGAATTTACTATTTACCATATTATTCCTTAGAGCATCTATATTGGTTTTTGAATAAATATTTAAACTGCATGATATAAAAATGTATTTTTGCTTGGGAGAAATTTTTAAATATATACAAATAGGACTCTATAAATAGTCTGTATGTAAAAACGTGGGAAGTACAGGTAAAAACTGATCTGCATGCAACGTTGTATTTTATGTTTGTGTCTTTAAATGATATAGTATACGGCTTTTCAGGTTACCTAAGGAGTAATGATGATGAAAACTGTTATAAATACATTGTAGTCTAACTTGGAGAAGCTAGAAATAGCGTTTGAAATTTCTAATTATGATCTTATATGCTACTTGATAGGGTTAGTGACACTTCACCTCCAGTTCACTGTGCTTACAAATTGCACTAAAAGAATAGTGGGTTTATGTGTTACAGTGTGGCTGAAAAATGTCTTTATACTGGAAGCTTCCATTCGGCTGTCTAAAGCTAGATATATTAATACATTTTTAGGCACCAGACCTTTCTCCCCAAGAGGGCTGATCAGCATTAGAAATTGCCTATAACCAGTACACGTTTAAATTCATTGACTTTATCTAAATATCCAGATGCAGACTGATTTACCTAAATTTAGATAGTGGGCTTTGAAAATTCTAACATGTAGCCATTATACTTTTCTAATTATAAAATTGAGTATTAGGAAGAGATATGTTAATTTATAATAATTAATTTTAATCATCATGTTGTGTGGCTAACAGTAAGTAAAATCGTCCTCCTACCATAGCCCATTGAAAGAGCAGAGCAGCTTGGTGTTAGAAGTCGAAGAAGTTTATCTGAGTATGTAATGTGTCACTTTGGGATGTGAACAAGCTAGGAACTGGTATGTATGAGATTTAAATAAAGATATAATTTGAAGCCTGGATATTTACAAGTTGTCCAAAGAGTAAACTAGAGTCTTTGTTCATTTGAATGAACAAAGTTTTGTTCAAGTTCTAAAAAACAACTAAGATTAAGGAGGGAGAAACTCTCAATGTTTAACCCTTGGTTCCCTGGCATTCATCCAGCTTATGCCTTAACAGCTGAGCCTCTTGACCAACTGTTTGCTGTGCTTCTCAGATTCGTTCTTTAAAGCTGTTATGTGGTAGTCAGTTATACTGTATATACTTTTTTAGAATTTGTTGACAGGAGATTGGTATGGTTGCTAAATTTGTTGCTCTGTAAGCACAGATAAAAGGAAAGAAAGATGCAATCCCACAAATAATAAGCTTATCACTGTATTCTGTAACGTATATCAAATCCTAAAGTGCTTTGGTTTTTTTATACTTCTCTTTTATGTGTTGAGCTGTAATCTTTTGGCAAGACAGACGTATCAAGAGGTGCATGTGCCAGGCCAAGAATTCCAATAATCTATCAGTCAGTTAATGACTACATGCTGGGTAAGCCCTGGTGAAGTGACTAAAGGTAATTGGAGCTTGCACAAGCTGATGTAAAATACATCCGAGTGCATCGCATGACTGTCAAGCCACCTATCTATCAGTGGAGAAATATTTTGGACAATTAAGAGAAAATATACTTAAAAAAAAAAAAATCTTATGCAAAATTGACGTCTTAGAAATTATCATAAGAATAAGAGAATTTTCAAGGGTTATTAAAACCACTGATGTTAAACTTAATTAAATGCTTTGCATAAGCAGTGATTACATTTAAGATCAGATCAGCCATAACCTGGTGACCAGCTAGACAAACAAATTTCTACAAGGAGATTTTTAGGCAGATCCTTCCCTTGGGAAAAGAATAGTTTTCCTGATGTCTTGTTTATTGCTGACTTTAAAGAGGCATAGAATGTGCATCCTAATTCTGAAATAATGTTGGGAAACTGGAGATGTATAGATGTCTTTGTGAAATTGGTACAAAGTTTACATTATACACTTATGTTGTGCAGGATGATCTATGGGTTGTGAAATCTATTTCTTCGGTGTTTTACTTTTAATGTAAGGTGTCTTGATATTTCATTTATCAGAGTTGAGGAAAGTGCTACTAAGTTGGTAAACTTAAAAATGTTAGCACAAAAAGTAAAATATTAAACAAATTATCAACATTATTCAGAAAGGATTACTTGGAATCCTCATAATGGTTTCAGCTAGAACACTTTGTCTCTGAGAATTTTAGGGTTTAGTGTCTGTAAGACACTACTATGGAAAAGAGAAAAGTAAATATATTCCCCTAATTTTCATAAGGCTAAAACCAGAAAAAAAATGAAGGGTAATAGCATTGATGTGAAATAACAACATAATAAAAATAGTTGGTGAATGTCACGCTGATCTACAAAAAGGGCTGCAAGGAGGACCTGGGAAGCTACAGGCCTGTCAGCCTGACCTCAGTGCCTGGCAAGGTTATGGAGCAGATCATCCTAAGTACAATAAAACAGCGCCTACAGGATGGACAAGGGATCAGACCCAGCCAACATAAGTTTAGGAGGGGCAGGTCCTGTCTGACCAACCTGATCTCCTTTTATGATCAGGTGACCCACCTGGTGGATGAGGGAAAGGCTGCGGATGTGTCTATCTGGACTTCAGCAAAGCCTTTGACACTGTCTCCCATAATATACTCCTGGAAAAGCTGGCAGCCCATGACTTGGACAGGGGCACTCTGTGCTGGGTCAGGAACTGGCTGGAGGGCCGGGCCCAGAGAGTGCTGGTGAACGGGGCTGCATCCAGCTGGCAGCCGGTCACCAGTGGTGTTCCCCAGGGGTCAGTGCTGGGCCCAGTTCTGCTTGATATCTTTATTGATGATCTGGATGAGGGGATTGAGTCCATCATCAGCACATTTGCAGATGACATCAAGGTGAGGGGGGAGACTGTTGATCTGCTGGAAGGCAGGAGGGCTCTTCAGAGGGACCTGGACAAGCTGGAGAGATGGTCTGATTCCAATGGGATGAGATTCAACAAGGCCAAGTGCCGGGTCCTGCACTTTGGCCACAACAACCCCCTGCAGCGCTACAGGCTGGGCACAGAGTGGCTGGAGAGCAGCCAGGCAGAAAGGGATCTGGGAGTTTGGATTGACAGGAAGCTGAACATGAGCCAGCAGTGTGTTCAGGTGGCCAAGAAGGCATCCTGGCCTTGGTCAGGAACAGTGTGTCCAGCAGAACTAGGGAAGTGATTCTTCCTCTGCACTTAGCTCTGGTGAGGCAGCACCTGGAGTGCTGTGTTCAGTTCTGGGCCCCTCAGTTCAGGAAGGATAGTGAGGTGCTGGAGCAGGTCCAGAGAAGAGCAATGGCTGGTGAAGGGATTCGAGCACAAGTCCTATGAGGAGAGGCTGAGGGAGCTGGGGTTGTTTAGCCTGGAGAAGAGAAGGCTCAGGGGAGACTTCATCACTCCCTGTAGCCACCATGGTTACTAGTAACCACGGCAGTAGTGGATCAGGAGTTGGATTCGATGATCTCAGAGGTCCTTTCCAACCCAGATGATTCTACAATTCTATTCTGTGATTCTATATACATATTGATTCAGGGGAATTGAGCTCATGCTAGGCGATGCACAAAGGATGTCTTCATACTTCTGAGGGAAGATGCATGAGAAAAATGACTCCTAAGTGTTTTCATTCCCACCTAGACAACTTGCAGCCTCAACCCATTCTAGTAGAAACCAAGGTTTATGATAAGTATTTCATGCACCTTTGGATTCTGCTCATCTCTGAGTTTTGTGTCTGGCTTATGGAAGCAAGGATATAACTGAGCTTTTTTTAACTGAGACGTTTTTTTCATTAAGAAATTGTACTTGTGTCTTCCAGGATGCAAGACAGAAGCTGTGGCCAGGTCTTGCCTCTTTCTTAAATGCTGAAGGAGGCTTTCTGTGCAGAGAGAGGCACCAATAAGGAATATCCTGAAAATATGTCAGAAGCTTCGCCTTATCATGACTTTCTCTATGATTCCCTGCCAGACATACAGAATGGTGAATTTTCAAATGAACTTTCTGCCTTCCTTACGCAGGAGGAGATATGTAAGAGCCTTGACATAGCTCGAGAAGCCATTGCCAATTCCATGAAAGAGGATCAGAATGCAGCACCAGACTTTACTCATTGTCTCAACACTTCTCTTTCTAGCCCTTCAGATATACCTTCTTTCAGGGACAGCAAACTGCATGAGCAAGACGCTTTACAGAGGCCTCAAGCAAGCAGTCTGACTTCATCTGCCGCAAGTCACATTCTCCCAAGGAATCAGAAAGAGCAATCCACCGCACCTCAGACAGCAGATAGTTTTGTCACAGTTTCTAGGAGGCAAACACCTTTTCTAACTGCTAGTCCCAGCTTCATTAGAAAACTGAAACATTCAGAGAAAGAT